>NC_056746.1:656173387-656428387 GCF_019279795.1 Protopterus annectens
CTTCTGTATAAATGTAAGTCTATCTATGTCATAAGTGATACTTCAATACAGGTATTTTAAAAAGAATGTTAACTGCTTTTGCTGAAAGTGTTACCCACTCAGTGTGAAACAAATGAACTGCAGACATAGATGTGACAGGAGATATGCACCATGTCCACTGTCACCATACAGGCAAACCTAGGCATTAGGAGATAAACTATTCTTTAGAGCCACCATCTGGATATCAGATAAGCTTGCTAAAGTTGCTATGATTTAGAATGTGATGGAAGTCTCCATTCCCTTTCAGAACAAGTAAGTCCATCCTCCTGAAACAGTTGTCCGGCACAAATGGAAGAGGCAACATTGCAAGAAGACTTCTTCTGGGAGATATTTAGCTTGGATGTGAAGATGATGTGTGGAATGGTTAATGTGAGTCATAAAAGCCTCTTTACAATTCTAAGAGAATGTTTCCTGTTTTGAATATCCTCAGCTGGATCCTGCAAAGCTAGCAAAAAAAGACCTCTTCTAGAAGGGGTATCAAGGGTGGACTGACTAAGCTAATCCTTAAAGAAGGAGAAAGTACAGTTGTGTGAAATCTTATCATAACAGTAAATATCCTTCTCTTTACTGTTGCAACATTCCTAATGGAAGGGATCTCACGCCAAGGATAGCCCAACATCTGTCTAGTATACCAAACCCTTTAGTACTTCACACATATGCTCCTGGTGAAACACATTAGGAATAAAGGTAATGCATACATTCAGAACTGAAAAAGTCCCAGGAGGAACAGAATATCCTTAGGGACAAGAAAGAAAATGTGCACCTAGAAGGAGAAAAGGAAGAAGAACCCCTCAGCCAGGACAGCAAGAAAGAATAGGCTAGAGCAGAGGGGGGCAGGAGAAAGGGAGCAAATGCTACAACAGTGAAAAGGACATCTACTGTTATGGTAAGATTTTACACAACTTTATTATGTCCTTCCATATCACTGCTGCAGTACAGAAGGGAGTACAATAACTCACAAAAAAACCTTAGAAGAGGACTACACTGAACAGCCCTCCAGAAACCCATACAAAGCCAACTCTAGCCCTAGAAATAATATCTAACTTGTAGTGCTTAATGAAGGTATAAAATGAAGATCAATTAGCAGCCTCAAGGATGGAATCAATATCCAGTCCCTTGAAAAGGGTAACAGCCCTGGTAGAATGAGCCTTTACAGAGGAGGAAAGACATTTATCATGAAAAGAATTAAAAAAAAGATATGGCTTTAGAAATTCAGGAAGAAATGGTTTGCTAAACAACAGCCATACTCAAAGACCTGGAATGAAAGGAAGCAAAAAGCTGCTCAGGTTTAGTTTTACTTAAATAATATCTGAGCTGTCTATACAAATTCAAGATGTGAAGAACCTTCTCACTGGCAGACTGTGGAAAACGTAAAAAGGAAGCAAATAAATAGACTGATTAGGAGACAACTCATTTACCACTTTGGGCATAAAAGGAGGATTAATATGAAGAGACACATTGTCTCTGTGAAAAACTAAAAGGGAAGGAACAGCTATGATAGCCTGAAGTTCAGCCACTCTCTTAGCTGAAGTGAGGGCCAAAAGGAGTCATCTTCCAAATACAATGTTGTAAGGAAGATGAAACAGCAGATTTCAAGAACAAAACTGAAGTCTCATAAAGGTGGAATTGGCATCCTGATGAGGCCTGATATGAAGGGCACCTTTAAGAAATTGCTTGACCTCAAATCAACAGGCCAGAGGAGGAGTTAAGGACAGACAAGCAGAAATTGCTGACATGTGAGCTTTAACTGAAGAATATGCCAACCCAGCATGGAGTAATCACACAGATAAGAGACAACCATGGGAACCTGCACAAATAAATAAGGGATCCTGGTTTCAAGAGAGGCACCAGACAAAAAAATATTTTCCATTTGGACAAATATGATTTTCGGTTTCCTGGCCTCCTGCAGGACCCGAAGTACGTCCACTGAAAAGAGGTGTGCCTGAAAGGAATCAAAACTCTATCAGCCACAGTGTCAGTTGAACAGTGGACAAGTGAGGATGGATAAGAGATCCTTTATCTTGTGTAAGATGGTCCACCTGGTGAGGTAACTTGTGGTGATTGCCCCTGGCCAAGTGAGAATCAAAGGGGAACCAATATTTTCTGTGCCAAAAAGGAGTCACTAGCAAGATTATGGGAGAGTCTACGTAATCTTTTGAAAGACCCTCAGAAACAGAGGAAGGGGATGGAAAACATACAGAAAAATCCCCTTCCAAGGAAAAGACAGGGAATCCATTTTCCAAGCCATAAGACTTGAGAATCTGGAACAGAATAAAAGAAGCTGTCTGCTCAGAGGGGAGGCAAAAAGATCTACCTGAGGAATACCCTACCAATGGGCAATGTTCAGGAACACATCATCATGATGCAGCCATTCGTGAGCTTCTGTGCTGGACCTGCTCAAGCAGTCTGCCACAAGACTGTGTTCTAAGAGAATGTAAACTGCACGATGAGGCACTTGATAGTGGACAGCAAGATCTCAGAACTGAAAAATGAGTCTGCAAAGAAGATATGACCTTGTAACCCCTTGCTTGGTGACGTACCACATCACTGTGGTATTGTCTGTGAAAATTTTGTGGGGCCCAGGATGAAAAAGGGAATTAAAAGCCTAAAGGGCCAGAAGCAGGGCCCACATCTCCTTTATGTTGATGTGATCTGACTTCTGATGCAGAGGCTAGAGACCCTGAACCTTGAGAGAACCAAAGTAGGTCCCCATCACCTGTCTGAGGTGTCTGTAAAGAACTTTTGAGTGAGGGCTGCAGGTTGGAAAGGCAGCCCCAGGTTGAGATTCAGTTGATGAATCCACCACTGAAGCTTGAGCTTGAGACAAGGGAGGAATGGGACTGGGGAGTCCAGTGGGTGGCAATGTTGAAGCCACACTGACTTGAGGCACCACTGTAGCTTTCTCATATGGAGTCTGGCCAGAGGAAGCATGGGAATGCTGAAGCCATAAACCTGAGGACTCTCAGAAAGTCTCTGGCAATGACTGACTACAGAGGAAGAAGAGACCGGAAAAAGGGAGTAAGAGACAGGGCCTTGGGGGTGGGCAGAGATGCCAGCATGGGGACAGTCTAACACAATCCTGAGAAGGGGGTCTGAACTGATTTTTGAAAGTTTTTGGTGAACCCCAGGGTCTGTACAGGAAAACAGTCAACTGGAAATCTTTAAGCAGAGCCTCAGGGAAGGAAGCTTGAATCAGCAGATTATCCAGATAAGGAAAGATCTGAACTCCCCGTATCCTGCAAAAAGAAATAACAGGAGTGGGGCATTTGGTGAAGACCCTTAGGGCAGTAAAAAGGCCAAAGGGCAAAGCAGAGAAATGAAAATGCAAGGAAGAAATAGAGAAACATAAACATTTTCTGAAAAGGGGAATGGATGGAGATATGAAGGTAGATTATATCCTTGAGATCCAGAGAAACCTGGGGAAGAAGAAGAGGAAATAAGGTTTGAAGAAACAACATCCAAAAGGAAGGAATCTTGAGAAAGGTGTTGAGCTGGGAAAGGTTTGAAATTGGTCTCCAAGTACCCTCTCTCCTGGGAACTGAAAAATTCCGGAGTAAAAACCCCTCCCTGCCTGGGCTAGGGGTACCACTTGAATGGTACACTGGACCAAAAGAGTATAAAGCACCTCTGGGAAAAAAGGAAGCTGTTCCAGAGGAGGCTGAAGGATACCGAAAAAGGCAGGAAGGGACTTCCAAACCATGAAATAACTCTGGTGGATGACAGACAGAACCCAAGAGTCTGTTGTGTTTCTCAACTAGTTTGGAAGGAACAGGGAAAGGCGAAGGGATAAAAGGACCCAGACAATGGAAAGGGGAAACAAACTGTCAAATAGACCCCAGCTTGTCCAGAAAGGCAGGTTTCTGGGAAGTAGGTCTCTGAGTAGACCTAGCAGGAGTCATATGTCTAGATCCCTTTCTACCCTTGGGTGGAGGACAAGACTGCCTACGAACAAAAGCAGGCTTGGAAGAGCCATTCCTTTTAAACTTTGAAATAGGGGAAACAAAAATTTGTTTCAATTCCTGCAAGGCCTTGCCCTTATCCTGGAGGGACTTAAAAAGTTCAGCAGCAGCACCACCACCAAAAAGATTTTTATTATCCAAAGGAGCATCCAACAATTTGGTCTTCACGTCATTAGGCAAAACCTGAAGATGAAGCCGTGATTAATGCCTCATGACAGAAGCGAATGCAGCAGGCCTGGAGGAAGCATCAGCAGGATCATAACTACACCTAATAGAGTGGTGGGTATCTTGAGAGGTGGAACCCAACAAGGAAAGGGCAGAGGTTTTCCCTCCAAGTTAGGGAGATAAGAGATTACCAATGAAACTTGAAAAAGGAGGGCCAAAATATACCTAATCATATGAGTCTGATAGTTAATGGTCCTACAGGATAACAAGGCTGCACTATAAACCTTCTTGCCTAGCCTTTCCATGGCCCTACTATCCTTGTCTTAGGGAAGCAGCTTGGTAGAAGGCAAAAGCTTGGAGGATTTGTCTGAAGAGACAGACACCACTGAAGGATAAGCAGAAGTGCATTTATATAAGAATTTGCATTCATCAGGCACCTAGTAAAATCTGTCAGGTTTCTTGGGAGCTGGGGACTAAGAATCAGGGGCCACAGAAGCTGTGGAGAAAGTATCCAGGGGGGCAGCCAGAACATGGGGGACAGCAGAAGGTTTGGGAGCCTCTATCTGAAGGAGTTCATAATACCTCTTCTAGATATCAGAAACTTGACAGCAATCCCACTTAAGGAATTCTATCATACAGATAACAGTGTTTCCAAAACAGAGTTCCTCCAATGGAGAATCTGGACCAATAGAATCCTTTTTTTCTGAATCATAATCCAAGGGGGGAGGGATTTGGGAAGAGTAAGCTAAAGGACTCTTCCCAGAGTCCTGATACTCATAAGAGGAATCCTGTTCTCTAGGTCTTCTAAGAGGAGTGGAAGATAAGGAAGAGGTAGGCACAAACACACACCCCTTGAGGAGGCTTTAAAGCCATTAAAGCATTAAACAACCCTTGAGTAAAATCTTGCCATTCACACAGGGGAACCTTAACTGCAGGGGAAAGATGCTTGGTTTTCTGTTTTCTTTTCTTTGGTATGTTCGCATGAAACACCCAAAGAGGGTCAGACCCTTGGTGACAAGACTAGTAGTGATCTCCTTCCTCTCTAAAATCTGGGGATTCTCCCTTGGTCCCAAGGATATAATACACCAAAATTCCCCCTCAATGTCTGGAGCAGATGTCTGTAAAGCCTCCATGGACCCATTTTGACTCCTGACGGCGTCATGGCAGAGGAATCCGAAGCAACCAACAGATGATACTCTGGTCTTTCACTAGCCTCTAGACAGACTTTTGGGGGAGTCTGCACAGCAGCCTTCTCAGGCCAAAATATTTTGGCCTTTTTCTTGGCAGACAGCTGACTCTTAGGATGGGAAGAATACACCACAGCACCTTGAGCCAACAGCTTAAGACGTTAGTTTTATAGGTAAATAGATAAGGATGACAGACTACTACACAGGATCTTGGGGACAAAAGATTGACAGATGGAACACTATGCATGATCATGGGAAGCACCTAAACAAAAGAGGCACTGGTCATGACAGTCTTTATGAGGAATCTGCCTCCCACAGTGACATTTTCCCTTTCTGCATGACATGAAACCAATCAATATTAAAAAAAAAAGAAAGATAAGGAGAAACCTCAGTGTGGCACTTATATGAGAAAATGGCTCAGTAACCAGCACAGAAGAAAGGCATTCAGACTGATGTTCAGTGATCGCGTTTGGAAAACAAGTTCTGAATGTGTGTGTCCGTATGTCACCTTTATGCCCTATGTCTTGTGCAGGAGTATACATGTGATGTACGATGTCTGTGAATACAAAAGGCAATACCAAAAAGAAACCAAAAGCCCAACATCCAACATTTTATTAAGGCAACACAAGTAGAATAAGGCAAAGCTTTCGAGTATACAACTCTTTTTCAAAACATATTAAAAATACTACAACTTTTCTCTCCTTTTATATATAGACACTAGCTAATCAGAATAAGATAAAAATTACATGATATACATGCAGTCACATGATAAAAGTAGTTAAAATCTTATTTCCAAAGCAAGACATATAAATAAGTCACTATATATATATATATGCATGTGTGTGTATATATATATATATATATAAAATATAACAGACCAAACAACGATAAAATTCTAAAAATCTAAATGAACACCAAAGGCTTTGGTATACTGGTTGGATGTTGGACTGTCCTTGGCAAGAGATCCCTTCTGTTAGGAATATTGCAACAGTGATATGGAAGGACATCCTATAAGCCACACCATCCTATGTATCTGAGCCTACCTATCTAAGCACAGCATCCTCACAGTCAACTACAAATAAGTATGGGGAAGCTCACTGCAGAACCAGTGATAATAGTCCTGAGACAGGGAGGGCTAAAATCTTTTCCAATGTCTGAGTCAATTTGGGTATCTGGAACCTGTACAGATGAGAGAGAAGCAAGGTTCTATGAGAGAGAGGCAAGGTTCTAAGTTCCAGTGTGACAGACGAAAACATCTAACTGCCCATCCTGTCCCAAACCTTACCCTTCTTATCAGGCTCCACGGAGATGGATGGATGTTGTGATCTCTGTTAACTGTACAGGAGTACAGAAAAAAACGAAGCTGTCATCTCTAGGATGCTTAAAGAGAATCTCACTCGACTTCAGTAGCAGTCTGTAGAAGGCACCACCATATTGGGAGCAAAGGGAATGGTACAGTGAAGATAAGCTTCAAACATAACATCACAGAGCACAAATTACACATCTAGAATCAATAAATACTCTGCCTCTTTCTCCCCAGACACTCACTCAACCTCTTCTAGAGAAGGTAAGGGAGAAAAGTTCACAGAGACCTTCTGGAGTTTGAGGGTTTCTTCAATGTAGGAGGACATCTAGTGGGGAATAAAGGTAACATGTCTTATTCTGTTTATTCTTCTCTGTGATAAGGGTCTCTGGGTCTACTGAGTTTCTTAAGCCAAGATGAAAAAGAAAAACACTGCAGTGAACTGTGTTTAATATGGATACAATTAAAACAAAACAAAAAAAAAAAAAACAAAGAAACGTTCACAATTTAATCATAAAACCAAATGGAAGACAAAGCTTTCGGGTTTTCGGGCTGATGCACTGATGAAGGGGAAACCCGAAAGCTTTGTCTTCCATTTGGTTTTATGATTAAATTGTGAACGTTTCTGTTGTTCATTTTTTTTGTTTTGTTTTGTTTTTTTTGTTTCTATGGAGTTTCTTCCCAGGATGTAATCAGGGGGAACACCCTTACATAATACTAGCTCTGGATGGCTAGGCCTGAGCTCAGCTGATGTCTAAGGGGTTAAGTGTGTAATGGGTGACAGCTGAAGTTTAAATGAAGAGGTACTGACATTCAGCAAAACACCTTCCAACGGTGATGCAGGGATGTGAAAAATGTGTGTGGAGCTTGTCAATGGCATTAGTATGATTTCTAGAAGTGTGCTCCTACACTTAGAAGCACAGGTTCCACTATATGTCAAGCACCTGGTTGATATTGAGGGTCATATCGGCAAGCCCTTGTGTAAGAGTTGCTCATTGTTCTCACTATGGCCCTTCAACCTAAGCATGACTACACTGGATTCTGGAAAAA
Organism: Protopterus annectens; assembly: GCF_019279795.1. Lineage (NCBI taxonomy): Eukaryota > Metazoa > Chordata > Ceratodontiformes > Protopteridae > Protopterus > Protopterus annectens. The sequence continues at coordinate 656,181,091 of NC_056746.1, forward strand.
AGAGAGTCCTCAGTCCCAAATACAAAACTCAAAGAACTTAGACAGGGACCTGGAAGACTATGCCCCATCAGCAGGCCAGCTATAAGTAAGCTTTGGCTGCTTAACTAAGGGATTGGTTATGATTACCCCAGGACACACCCTCTTTATGGTTGTAAGAGTTGCATCTCATGTGAGTTCCTTGTCTGTCCAAGTAGAAGATGAGAGAAAACTTGACCCCCTCAGTAGAGGAACCAGTAAAGCCCTCCATTTCTTTGATCTTCACGGTGCCTTCATTCCAGTCTAGGATCACATGAGGGAATATCCTGACAGTCACTGCAATAACCACTCTCAAATGCTTTCATCTTGTAAGATATAAGGTAGGTCTGGAGTTACTCCCTCCCTCCTATGCCTCTGGGTGACTAGGTTGATGTTCTTGCACATTCAGCAGTGCATTCCATCATACCTTTCCTATTTTTTAATTTCTCCAAATCTTTTGGGTTTCTAATACCATGATGGGAATGGACCCCATTCCTAAGTCAAAGTATGATTAAAGTTCATGAAATTAGGATTGTTTCAATCTTCAATGTCAGCCAGATGTGCTCTTCGCAGCACCCACAATGTCCCCAGTAATGATTTCTTCTGCAATTCGTATGGAGTTGCATGTATTGGTAACATATCAAATGCGACTGTAGATTCTGTTTTATAAGACCCATTGCTCCTGTTACTATTGGAACTGCTTGGGTATCTTTCTTCCACATTGTTCTTGTTTCTGTCTGCACATTCTGATATTTTATGACTTTGTGTCTCTCTCTACGGAAGACACTGTATTCTCTGGGTGTAGAGATTTCAATGATCAATGCTACTTTTGTCTTCTTTTCATGAACCACTATATCTGGTTTTCTCGCGTCTGTCTTTTGAACTGTTGGTAATGGGTGATCCCATGTGATGTAGACCATCATTTTTTATGATGATCTCTGGGTCATGTTTCCAGTGTTTTTCAGCTACTTCAGTATTGTAATGTTTGCACAATCCCCAGTGCAACAGTCTTTCCACATTATTACCTTTCAGTATACAATCCTTCTGCCATTTGTATATCACAACCAGCAACAAGGTGTGCAACTCTTTCCAATTCTGTTTTACAAAACTTACATTTGTCTGTTTCTCCCACATATTCAATGGACTTGTAAACCAACGTAGTTCCACTATCTTGGGCCGCCAATATTAATCTTTCTTTTGGTTTTAATTTGCCTCTCCTTAGGCATTCCTGTGTTCTATCCTGATCAACATGAGGTTCTTCTAGGAGTTTTCTATACTTGCAAGTATATTTATGCATTTTCCACATTTCTTGCCTTCTCATCTAATCCTTCACCTTATATTCTTTCTTTTCTTTTTTGTCACATTCAGTCGCTGCCTGATTTTTATCTACTTCTGGTTCGATTTCCATTCCTGCTTGACGCCGATATGCTACTGCTAGACTAAGAAAGGAAGTCATCTTAGATTTATTCTCCTCACGTTTCAAAACTTTCACTGTGTTTGGGTCTTGTGAGGTCAGCAAATATGTATGCAGTCCCATGATTACAGATTTATACATGTAATCAATTTCAAGGAGGCCCATACCTCCTTTGGAACAGGGAATATATCATCTTGGTATGCAGTGATTTTTATAAATCGTTTGATGAGCATGAAGCATCCTTTTTATTTTCCTGTCTAACCTCTCCAACACCTTTTGGGGTGAGTCAGTCATGCCAAAACTGTAAGTTAGGACAGGAAGAGCAAATTGGTTTATAACTTCAATGTTGTTCCTAGATGTCAATGCTGTTTTCAAGATTAATTTAAGTCTTCTAAAATATTCCTTACTAAGTTTTATTTGCATTTGCTCATGTTTTATTGTTGATCCTTCATCAATTCCCAAATATTTATACACTCCCTCTTGCTCAAGTTCTTTTATGTCATATTTTGTCCCAAACTAATTTTTTCTTGGTGCTGCAGTTTTCCTGCTTTAAAGGCTGCTTTTGCACATTTATCAAGACCAAATGACATTCTTATACCATATGAAAAAGTTTTGACAATTTGCAGTTGTTGTGCTTTCAGTTCCTCATCTGATGAGCAATACAGTTTTAAATTATTGACAAAGAGAAGATGAGAAGTCAATACACTTTGTTATTTTCTAGCAGCCAAATTATAGCCATGGCCTAAGCTGTCAAGTAGACAGCTTAATGGGTTAAGGGGAAAGACAGAATAACAGTGGTGACAAAAAGTCACCCTGGAATATCCCCCTTTGAATTTTTATCCCTGGGATAATAATTTGTCCTTTATCATGGCTTAATTCCAAAGTGGTCTGCCACTGTTTCCTGGTCATTGTAATGTAGTTGATCAGTGCAGGGTGTATCCTATACATTTTTAAGTACTCTTTTATCCATGAATGTGGGATACTATCAGATGCTTTTTTATAGTCAATCCATGCCATACTTAGGTTCTTCCCCTTTTTACAGATCTCCATTATGATTTTATTTAGCAACAAATGATCCTTTGTTCCATATGACTTTCTTTTATTGCCCTTTTGTTCTATTGTCATAAATGAGTTTTCTTCTAAATTATTATAAACTCTGTCGGCATTAATTCCAGTGTACAGTTTATTATCTTTCCTTCCAGGTATTAAAGACAATGATGCTACAGATCTATGTTTATTATCTTTCAAAAAAATAAAAAATAAACATTTCATTGATCAGTGCTTCCTAAGTATCAAATAAGGGAACATTTCCATGACAAATGGGATTCTGGATGACAGTACAATGACTGTAGTTGTAGTCCTTGGAACTGAGGAATTAAATGAGATTCACATATTATATACCTGAGATTGTGATATCTTGGAGTATTCCCTTTCTCCAAGATACAGCAGTATCAGAGTTAGTTTACACATAAAAATAGCAGGGGTATGGGGACACAACTTCCATGTTAGGGGTACAAAACGTGAAGTTCCCCAGCAAAAATGCTTGAAAGGTATAACATTTAGTTTTGTAATTTGCTGTTTGCTGCCTGAGCCACATTTTATTTTTCAGAATGTCAGGACCTACATCAATGGCTCTTGTATTTCTTTTAGGGCGTCAGTGGTCATCAGGAATATGATCTGACCTATATGAACAGAAGAAAAATATGTTGTATTTTGAAGCTTGGCATGCTCTCCAGTGCTAATGTGTGATATCAAGCAGGCTAAAGATAAACATAAAATATACTCAAGATAAAGACCACAGCAGAAGACACCACCACAACAGACCCTTAGAAGAGATTCTAGGATCATAACTCTGGGTTTTCTTTTTCTGGACTATTGTCCAATACTATGTCCTCTAAGACTATTATACAGCAAATCATAACTTAATTGCTCTCTTTACTCCTTTCTGTCAACTGATATTGTCAATCTCAACAATTAGTTAAAACTGCCACCCCTCGTTTTTCTTAATTTGACAGTTAGACTCAATGCTGTCTGCCCACACTTTTTTCATAACTTAATAATGCCCTTATCACCGAATTTACTTCCTGTTACATTCTATGATGCAATTTAAACTGTGCTCTTTCTTTAGTTCATAGGTATACACAACGCTAACTACCACCAGGGGCCTTTATAAGCCTAGCTGTGTAATCCAACCCAATTGTGTCCCTATGTATCATGAGTTTTTATTAGGAGAGAATATGTTAGGAAGTTTCTACAGGTTATCTGATGGGGGGTGTGTTAGTTTGGGCATTACTGTCTGCCTCCGTCTATCAGAGACATGGGGCCCAGACACGAGGTGAATTTCCAGTTTCCCATCCATTGGTCAAGGTTACCAATAAATAGGATTAGGGATGGACTCTGCTTCACATGGATGGGGAGCCGGTTCCAATGCATGGGGATCCTCTGAGACACATATCTGTCTCTCCAGTATGTCTTACTTATGCCACAAGCAAAATTTAAATCCTTGGATGGGCTCTGCTTCACATGGATGAGGAGCCTGTTCCAGTGCATGGGGTTTCACTAAGACTCATGTCTGTTTTACCAACATCCTTGGATCTAGTGGTTGGAATACTGTTCATTTTGCAGATATGCTAAAGGTCCATCAGAGCTGGATCCAAGGATGCCTTGTAGGCCATGCAAAGATCACCTCTCGGTAGCAAGTAGGAGACAGAGTATAGAGAAACAGCTTGAAGGTGATCAATATAGGAGAATATGTTTATACCCTGGATTCGCCATGTAAGGAACATTTGCGGGTGTTCCAACTGTTACATATGTCTGGCTGGGTCCATGCCGAAGGGGACATTATACTTAATGCTGAATAAAGTGGCACCATGACTTCCTTGCACCTGAACGCCATGTCTTTACTTATACACTGGGTGACATAGAAAGATTTTTTTACTACCTTGGTCACATGTTGGTCAAAGGCCAGATTACTGTCTACACATGTTCTCAGATCCTTGATTACTGGGTCAACTCTTAGGGGTATCTTATCAATGCAGTAATTAGCCTGGCTAGCAGTTTTCCCAAAAGGTGCTACAATGCATTTCCTGGAATTGAGTTTTAAACCATGACTTTGGCACCAGGCATTTGTCTGTGTTAGACTCTCTTGTAAGATGTTTGTGTCACAGAAGGAATCTTAACTTGCTCAGCCAAAGCCCTTGACATTATCTTATACCTCTGAGAACTAGATGCCAAACAGGAGCAGTCCCAGCACAGAGCCCTGAGGTACCCCACTGGTGACTGGTCTCTTACTGGGGGAGGTATCACTAATCCTGATTTCTTGGGTCTTGTCTGTGAGCCAGCTGGCAATCCAGCATGTTATGTAGGGGTTTATGCCCAGTTTGGTGAGTTTGTCAACTATACCAGAGTAGGGTATTGTATCAAATGCCTTCCAGGTCCAGATAGGTGGTATGAACCATTTTCCCCTAATCCATTGCTTTTTTCAAAGAAGTCCACCAGATTTAGTAGGCATGACCATCCCTTGACAAAGCCAAACTGGGTTGGGTCCAGTGTCTGAAAGTTGCCTATGTCCTAGCTAATCATTTCCATGATAATTCATTCCATGGCTCTGCATATTAGACTAGTTAGACTAACAGGTCTGTAGTGTCCAAGGTCAGTTGATGGTCCACCCTGTGAAGTGGGAAAACTATTACAATCCTCCATTCTTGTGGTACAAAGCCTGTTTTAAGGCTGTAGTTGAAAAGTGACTCAAGTGGTCCTGATAGGTCATGTTTTAAATTATTTAGGAGGCATTCCAGGATGTTGTTGGGCCCTCTGAGGTTGTGTTTTTTACCTTAGCAAGCGTCTCCAGGACCTGCTCCCTGTTAATAGTTGGGTGGGGTATTTCCTGGTGGGAGGTGGGGGGGAGTGGGGGGTGAAGTTTGAGCTGAATTTGTCAGCGAGCAAATTCGCTATGTCAATCTGCCAAGGTGTTACCACTGACCACTAGTTCAGCAGTGTTCTGCCTTTGAGGTTTCAAACATAGCTGTAGAAGGCCTTGTGGGTGTCTTTAGCCTTTGAGACTATCTTGACCTTACAATTGGCTTTGTAGGACTTAATTAGTCCTCTTAGTTTCCTGTTAAGTTTGATTAAAAAACTTCTATCTCTATGGGATCTGCTCTTCTGATTTTAGCCATGACTTTTTTATTTTTGTTATAAACCATATTAAGGTTAGGATTCCACCAGTGTTGTTTGTTTTTACAGTTTTTTTTTTTATGGGGGGGAGCTTACTTCTAGTAGGTACAGCAGCATCTATGCAGCAATTTACATTGTTATACAGAGTCTCTGTGAACAATTCTGCATAGGTTGTTGTGAACTTGGCAATGGCAGGGGCACTGAATTTTGACACTATTCTTAATAGGATGTAGTTTGCTCTGGAATAGTTCCTAACTGTTAACAGGGTTTGCTGGGGTCACAGAGCTGATTTTTATTTTGAAGAACACAGCTTTATGGTCCAGCCTCACTACTGAGGACAAGATATGGGGATGAGTAGTAGGTCCATTATGTCTGTACCTCTGGTGGGTGTGTGCACTATCTGGTCAAGGGTATTTGTGTTAATAAAGTCCAGGAATTGTTGTGCTAGCGGCAATAAGTCAGTGTAGGTTTCCCAGTCTATAGAGGGGTAGTTAATGTCTTCCTAAATATGCTATTTGGCTGAATGGTGAGTGTCTCCAGTAGGTCTAGCAATGAGCTATGGGATTTTAGGGACACAGAGGGTGACCTTGACCTTTATAGGATATGGTATGGGACTTTATCTATTGTGATTTGCACTTGGATAAATTCCACAGCATTGTCCAGTTTAAAAGATGTAAAGTTCTGCTTGTTGCTAATGTAGACTGAGACCCCTCCGCCGTTTTGTCCCTGTCTGTGCAGTTGAAAGTCTAAATACTGAAGCCTTGCACTGCCAGAGTACTTTCTATGGATTTAAACCATGTCTTGGTAACAGCACAGATATTTATATTCTCCAGAGTTAGGAGAGCCTGTAGGGTGTGAAGTTTCTTGTTTAGGCTCCTAGCATTGAGCAGTAACATTTTTAGGCTTTTTTGGGTTTTATTTGCTATTTGTTAGGTTTGTCAATTTGGTTTTGCCTAAAAAAGGTTCTACTGTGGTGTATAAAGTTTTAACAAATATTTAGAAGACTAGGGAAGACAGGTGCAGCAACATGGTTTGTAACAGCATTCTCCCATACAGACAAATATTGAATCCCTCTGGAAAGACACTGGAAACTAAGCCAATTACTGAAGTCAATCATGTTTTGCTCTACTGTGGCATCATCCTTGGTGAAGGTAGAATGCTGTTCAATGCAATGCACATAATTGCCTGAGACACATATTCAAAGACAGCAACAATCCCTCCCTTCATATAATCCAGGGAAGTATGTCTCACTTCATTAATGTCCACATGGACTATGACAGAATCATATGGATACCTGTGGAGCAGTGACTTTAGTGCATGTGCAACATGGCAGATCCTGGCTCCAGATAAACAACTAACAGTTATTGTCTACTTGCTCAGACTGGCGAGTGAGGCATCTGTGTGTCATACAGTGGAGTTCCTTATAACAAGGGCTATGAGTAATGTGCTCGCTTGCCTTATGGGCTTTACTCTTGAGGCGCACTAGGTGCAGGCATATATGTAGTGTTTGGTGTTGCATTTGGTGAGTGCTTTAGAAATTGCTGAGGATAGACAATGCTGTTTATAGACTTAGCAGGTCTTTGAAGTTTAGAAAGATTGCTTTGTAGTGTCTCAGCATAAGGTGATGTATATGTGTGGTGAACACTAAGAGTGGTGGATGCAAGTTTGTGCCTCCAGTGAAATTGTGCATGTGCATCTCTCACAATCAGTGTTCATTTCTTTAAGGGTCTGATGAACATAAGAAAATTGCTATATTGTCCTAGGATGCCCATATCTACCAAGCTGGCTATGGAAATATTTGCATATCCATGTTGTCCAGACCTGTATTAGGGTGAGCTTCTGTAAGCCATGGATTGGATTACACAGAGATCTTCTTGGGTGGTCTCTGGGGTTTGGCACTAGACTAGGCTAGATTGTGCTAAGATATGATAGTGTTGTTTAATGTGCAAACTAAGCTTGTCTCCATGCAATGGCTTTGTATTAGCCACACTAAGTTACAGGTTTCAGTTCTAAAGGAAGCTTTATATATAAATTTACTTTCTAGGTGTTTGCGTCTGTACAAGGCACTGCTAACCTTTTGATGAAATAACTGTAAGAAAGATTATTTCCAATGAATTTATGTATTCATTTTCTACTACAAGCTGGTTATTTTAGTACAGCCCTCCTTTGTGTATTCATTTTCTACTATAAATTGCTTATTTTAGTACAACTTGTGACGCCCATGCACTGGCCTAGTAATCAAGGAACCTCAGTCCTCACCAATAGCACCAGTGAGGAGTGTGCACACTGGAAGGATAACAAGTACACATACAGTAAAGTACAATTTCCCTTAAGACCATACAAAGATCACAGTCAGTCTGGGGCTGGTTTCTCCCTTTCTCTCCAGATCCCCAATAAGACTCCCCACTGGCACAACTATAGGGTACAGATCTCAGCCGAGTGGTCAAGCCAAAACCTCCAGCACCCTCTCTGTCCAACCAGTGCTTCGTGTCCCTGCCCAAGTAGCTCACACACACACACACACACACACACACACACACACACACACACACACACACACACACACACACACACACACACACACACACACACTTTGAAATATAAATTATATACAAACACACAGACACTCTTGGGGAATGCTGGCACAGGTTCTCCAGCTCTCTCCCCTTCTGCCCAGACTATAAGGTAGTACCAACTGCCACCAACCATCCTTATCAGCTACTATAAAGGCCCTTAGCAAAGGGTGTCCAATTCTACTGTGCAATGTTATTATTATCCAATTGGTAAGTATGATTAAGACTTGAAGGCTATTTAGGAGTGGCCTATACAGTATCACCAAATACATGCAAGTACTCTAAAGCTTAAATTATCTCTACACAAAACAGCCACAGTTGAAAGGTTTAAAATATTTAATAATAAATAATAAAAACACAAGACAATACTTATTCATTCAACACAATGACATTAGTGAGTTCAGAAAGCACAGGAAAATACTTTAAAATAATATTGCAGGACAGTCTGACATAAATATAGAAAACAGCTAGACTAATTTGGCTATATTTCTATCCATCTCTAAGAGAAATCACTGTTCTAAATAAACTACTTATAGAGCAAAGCAAAGTGCTGGTGAGTTGTTGTCAGCTTCAAAACAAAATACAAAATGCTATCCTTACTTTCTGAGATAGCCCTTAAATTGATAATACACATTACTACTGAGTTATTTCAGAATACATCATTCTTGTTCTGTCTGCTTAAGTTTCCCAGGCTCACAGAACTTAAAATTTAACATTTTCCTTCTGATCTGCACCTGCCAGGAAGTCACAGCAATAAAGACACTTTACATGTGAAATCTAATAATTTATCTATGTCTTAAAACAATAGAAAGAATTTCTAGCTGCAGACATCCTGTCTCCGAGCTTGAGATCAAACACAGTCGTAAAATCCTTTGCTTATCAGCTTTCTTCCAGCAGGGTGCACTGTGGTTACATTTTTGAAGCTCAGAACATACACAGTTTTCTTACATTTGTCAAACAAGCCTGTGGATCATATTAATATTTACAAGGACATAGAATTATTTACAAAATTCTAGCTAGCTAGGCTGGCAGCCTTCACACAACTCTCCTTGTTCTTGATTAGTTTTCTTCACCCCTGTTATTACTGCATATCCTTTCTCTTTGAACCTTCACTTCTTTTTGCCAAATCCTATCAAGCTGCTCACTCCACCCATGTGATGTACATTCTTCTCTGCTTTTTGACTCATTATCTTAACCTTATGTCCTATTTTGTAACCATCCTCTAGGTGAGCCCTCCGTTGATGTGGTAATGCATATTTATTAGGAGCATTATATCCCAGAGAGACTTGAAGAGGCAGGTGACAGCTTAGGTAATTGTGTGAGGCCTTCTTCATCCTTGCAACATGCTCTTGCTGGTTACATGAACCAAGTAACAACTCATGCTGGACAGTGCAGAGTTAGGAATGTGGTATGTAAGTTGTTCTGTGAGGTTTGCCACCCTAAATTAATGAATGCTTCCTTCTTCAAAGTTATTTCCCATGTCTCCTCAGCAGAGCCATATCTGGCTCATTTAGTGCCGGTCTAGCACCCCTTTCAGCTCTAACTTGTAGACTGAAAACAACAACAACAAAAAAGGTGTATTCTTCTCCTCCTGTGCTCCTCAGCTGCTGCTAAAAAAACTCTTACTTTCATGTATATCCTGTAGCAAACAGCAAGTGTCCTACTACAACTTACCACACACAAACAGCTAAAGTGCATTTCTGTACCTGCATTCAGAAATGCTAGCACAGAAATGAATGCAACTACTGCAATACTGTATGAATGGAAACTCCTGACTTGAACCTCCTAAAACGATGTACCAGTGCGGCTGCCTCTTCCACCCCACCCTAGCCACTATTCTGCTCCTCAGTCTCAGCTGCAGTGTGTTACTCTGGTAACCATGGAATTGTACCTCACAGATATTCCATTAGATTAAAACTATAAATTCAGTTAAACATATGTAGTGCATGGAGCTCTGTGACCATCACCAAAAATCAGGAAAAAGATAAACCTAAGCACTCCCTTAACACTAGACCTAATCATAATAGTACTTAGGCATGCCTAACAAGGTTTATTATGCAGTGCTAAGCTCAATTATGATTGGGCTGCGCACTAGGGACAGGGCCGGTTGGAAAAGAACCATAACAAAGATAAAACAAGTAAAAGCTGTTTGAACTTTACACTGCCACACTTATAAACAAAAATGTTTCAGAATGAAGTATGTAACAGCTTTTTAAAAGCTGTTTTACCTTTATTTATTTATTTATTTATTTGACATTTGTTAACTAGGATAGTCTGACTGGGCTTTTGCCCTTTTTCAGCAGAGGCCCAGGGAGAAAAGCTCCACAGTGTAAACAAGCAGTACAAACAGTAGTAATGTACAATACAAACAGTAATCAAGATATTCAATTACAGTATAAGTAAGAGTAAAATATACAGCAAAAGAGACAGTAATACAATGTAGTAAGTGAGGAAACAGGTAATAGCAAAAAGCTGGCAAAAAACATACTTGGACTATTTTCAGTGTTTAAATGTACTATTTCAAGCAGTTTCATTTTGTACTCAACAGGAGGTGTTGAAATTTAATATAAAAGCCATGTTGCAACATATGACTACAGATAACTTAGAGTAAGACAGATATAGGGAAAGGGAAAATGGAGCATGGAGAAGCAGTAGGTGACTGTCTTGTCATAATAGGAGGTTAGTATAGGATAATTTAGAGGATATGGAGGAAATTATGGAAAAATGAAGGAAAGGGAGGAGTGGAGAGAGTGGTGGAGGAGTAAGGGCTGGGTTCAGGTAGGATGGTTACAGTGACAGGTCCAGGTGCTGTGTAGATGTTTGAGTGATTTTTTGAATTCATGGATGTGGGTAATTTTTTCTGAGGATCATGGGAAGCTTGTTCCACTGAATAGCAGGGGAATAGCTATATAGATTTTGAACACTAGTTTTTTTAGGTTTGTGAATTTGTAAGAGATGTTGGTTAGAGCTTCTAAGTGTTCTGGTGGGGAGTATACAGGGAGACTAATGAGGAGATACTGGGGCAGGAGGAGGGTTTGTTCTGGATAGAGTGGATGATGAGAAGTTGTGTAAAGTTGCTCAGGAAACTCTAGCCAGCTCAGTGTCCTGAGAGCATAACAGCAATGTGCTTTAGATGGCAGATTAGCAAATATGGCAACTTTGGTGTAGGTGGTTTCAAGTTTAGAGAGTAGTGAAGATTGTAAGTAAGTTAGGATTTGCGAGATATAGAAGAGGTCAGGGAGAAGGTAAGCTTGGGCAAGAGAGATTCTGGAGTCAGGGTGAGGAATCTTTGGTTTCTGTACAGTAGGCCGAGCTTTTAGTGGATTTTCTTAATACAGTCAAGTACATGGAGGTCAAATTTAAGTTGGTCGTCTATGAAGGCTCCTAGGAGCTTTGTGTTGGTTTCAGGAGTGATAGAAGTGTTGTTAAGGGAAGAGATGATAAATGAGGATTTGACATGGTAGAGGGATTTTGGGAGGAAGAGAAGAAGCTTTATCTTTTTAGGTTAAGTATGAGTTGGTTGCTAGTAAGCCAAGTTTCTATGAGGCTAATAGATTTTTGTGTGAGGGTGAGGAGATCAGATGGGTTGTCAGCAATGTAGATGATTGTGGAGTCATCTGCATACTGTATGAGGGATGACTGGGGGACAGGATTTGTAAAGTTGGTTGGTGAAGATGTTAAAAAGAAGAAAGCCTAGAATTGAGCCCTGTGGGACACCCATTTTGATGGAGAGAAAGGGAGAAAGAGCAGAGAGCCATTTGATGGATTTCTGCCAGTCTGTGAGGTAGCTGTTAAACCAAGAGATGGTTGCTGAGGAGAGGTTGAGTTCAGAAAGTTGAGAGAGGAGGATGGGGTTGGAGACAGTGTCAAAGGCTTTGGAGAGATCTAAGAAGAGACAGGATACTAGTTTATTATTGTTCCCTCTAGCTAGGGAAATGGTGTTAGTAAAGGAAATAAGAGCAGTAGCAGTGCTGTGGTGGGGGCAGATGCCATGCTGGATAGAGGTGATCAGGTTTTCTTGAGTGAGACAGGACAAGATTTGTTTATGAACACAGTGTTAGAAAATTTTAGAGAGAGGAGAAAGTATGGCAACTGGTTGCTGATTAGAGAGTTCTATGGAATTTCCACCTTTGTGGATAGGTATGGTATGGAATTTCTTCCTGAGAGTTGGGACAGTGGATTCTCTAATAGAACAATTTATGAGGATGGAAACAAGATATGCAATAGATGTAATGGCAGCCTTTAGGAAGAGAGATGTCAATTTATCAGATGAGGGGGAACCTGGTTTAAGTTTGAGGTGGTTGTTTAATGTAACTGGTAAGAACTGGGCTTAGTGAGAAGGGGGAATGTTATAGTTGGGAGGTGAGGGATTGGTTGGGTTGGAAGTCTGCAGGAGTTTACTGATGGTGTCAATGAAGAAAGAATTGAATATGGAAGCAGTTTCTTGGGGTGTGTTATTGGGGCAGGGGTTGGGAGTTGATGGGGCTCCTCGAGTGGAGAATTTGGTTGATAGTATTCCAGAACTTTTTGGGGTTTCTGGGTTCTATAGTTTGGGGTGTGTGGTAGAAGCTCTTTTTATCATTGTTTATGTGCTTTTTGGTCAGATTCTGTAGTTCCCTGTATTTTTCGTAGTTTATGGGAAATTTCGTTTTAGTCCAGAGTTTCCATGCAGAATCTCTATTTTGGATTAGAGACTGAGTAGAGTTGTTCAGCCAAGGAGAACATCGAGATTTGACTCTAACATTTCTGGGAGAGGCAACAGAGTTTAGTGTGCTAAGGAAGATGAAGTTGAATTGTAGAACAGCTTCATCAAGAGGTAGGATTTAGAGGAAGCCCAGTCTATAACTGAGAGAGAATTGTTAAATGTTTTGGGGCCGAAGTTAGTTAGCTTTTGGCTTTCCTTGAATTTATGAGGTCTAGAGAGGTGGGGGACAATCTTAGGATGCATATTGGGCAATATTCATTAATGGAGACAGGTATGAATTCACAGTGTTGATAGAGGTTTGGATTAGAGACAAGAACCCAGTCGATGATAGAACTGGAATTAGTGGGTTTATGAAGAAAAGTGGGAGAAGAGATAAGTTGGGTGTAGCCATAAAGGTTTATGCTGGTGGTAGGGTAGTTAGAGCAAATGGTTAGCCAACTGATGTTAAAATTGCCTAGTATTTGTCTCATTAGGTATACTGTCAGACATCCAGTGGAGAGTCTCTTCTAATAAGGGTACATTCTCTAATATAGGCACCGGAAGCCAAACCAAAATTCTTTAATGGTAAATTCACAGACACATAAACGTTGTATAAACACTCCTGTAACGTTTTCGTCATAAAAACTTCATCAGATGAGCATACTAACCTACATGGCTTGCTTATAAACCTGTTGTTTCTTTTAAATTAACCAATGAAACACTATAATGTATTAAATATGTTAAAAAGAAGTTTTATGTATGTGTGCATAGTATACTTAGAGTTATTTGTTATAGAACATCTCAACAATGCATTATTCATGACTGATTAACATATTTAATACATTATAGTGTTTCATGGGTTAATTTAAAAGAAACAAAAGGTTTATAAGCAAGCTATGTAGGTTAGTATGCTCATCTGATGAAGTTTTTATGACGAAAACTTTGCAGGAGTGTTTATACAATGTTTATGTGTCATTGTGAATTTCGCCATTAAAGAAGCTCGTGTTGGAATGGGTTTGGCTTCCAGTGCCTATTTTTCACTTATTTGTTCACTTTGGGGCACTTTTTACCACTTTTTGGTTTATTAAGGGTATATTCTCTCCTGGGGGTATGTGGATGGTGACTACGGTTAAGGTTTTATGGTCATTAAGTTTGAAATTGGAGATAATGATTTCTGCTTGGTGAAAGGGGGAGGTTGGTTGGGGGGTGTGACAAAAGGAGATACTGCCATCACAGTTCGCTGTAATTTTGTAAATAATTATATGTCACTGGTGAATATCGAAATGATTTATACAAGATGCTTGTATTACAAATGTATTACAACTGTATATCATGTGTATATCAAACTGCTTGTACAGACGTGTGTTGAAAAGGTATTTGTAGAGTACTGTGCTTGAAATGTAACCATAGTGTGCCCTACTGGAAGAGAACAGAAATATGCATGCACTATTGTAACTGTTTAAATGTATATATTTTAACAGTGGAAATTGGAACACAGGAGGTTAACTTCAGTCCAGCAGACTTCACAAAAATAACTGAAATTAAATGGCTTTATGGCTGGGCCATAAAGGATGGTATCTTTCAGTTTTCAATGCAGCAAAAGACATAATGTCTGTACTAGGAAATTTTCTGTATTGCCTTTAGGGTGAACTAATTACTAGTCTTGAAAGCATGAAGGAATGCAATTGTTCTATGACTTCCAGCATCTGCCAGAGATCTGAGGAAAGCCCTTGTATATATACTTTTACAAGCAGATGCTAAATTCTGCCAGCTTCTAGCAATGGTTGCTTTGCCTGTGAGGTGAATCTTGGCATCCATGTAGTGAACTCATAATAAGGGTAGGAGACCCGAGAGTAAATCTTTGTAGTGCATCTGGAGCATTTCTCCCCGGGCCTCCGCTGAAAATTGGCTTCGTTCCAAGTTGGACTTTCCCGGTTAAGAAATGTTTAACACAAAAAATGGAGCTTTATTTGCTTATGTACTACCAGTTACAATATTTTTCTCTCTCTTGCTTCCTTTACATATTATTAAACCTTTCCGGGGGTTACTTTTTCAAGTGTCACTTTAATACATTGGACTTTCCAAACACAGTTTGCAGTCTCAGTCATAGCATGTATTTACATAATCTGTTTATAATATATACCCTTACTCTACCAGTCTTATTAACTGTTCTCTTTTAACTCACCTGATCTATTCAGTTTTTCTACCCAGTTTTGCTTCTGAAACTTTTCCTGATTTTTGCAGGATTTCTTCCTAATGTTTTCTGATTCCTATTATTTTCCAGCTCTTTATAGCTCAATTTCATGAAGTCTCACAGTCCTGCTTCCACTCTGCCTACTTTCCACACATCATCCATTAGCCTAATTTCCACTTATGGCTTATTCCATTTAGCTCCCTTGCCCTTCAAATCTTCTTCATATTTTTCATTTATGTTAATTACATACTTTTCTTGTATTCCCCCACAAATGTACAAAAGTGTCTTTTTTACAGGTAGGTGACATGATTCACTGATGGCCTGTTTAATCTTGCATCGGTTCACCTTCAATGAATCTAATTTAATCCAACACTATACAAATGTCATTTGAATGTGACTTTCTTATAAAATAAGCAGCCCAAACAGAAACACCACAGTTCCTGACTTGCTGTCTGAATGGCAGACAGACCTTTGTCTCATGATTAAGTATGAATGAGCAGTCTTGTATTACTTTAATTCTGGATCAGCCAGTATTTCACATATGCAAACTTAACTACATACACCTCTCATGCAGAATGCACCACCTTTTTCTCCATTACTCCCACCTTTTCTGTCCTACTAGAAAGCCTTTCCTCTCTCCCAAAGTACTTCTCTTGCCAGACTCCCTACTACCATTTCTTACATCCCACATTCTCTCTCCTGCCATTCTATTTTTTCACGTCCTACCTCCCCACACTTATTCTCTCATCCTTCTCTTTCACTTCCTCCCCTTCCACCTTCACCCCCATATAGACTTTCTGCACTCTTATTGTAAACATTTTGTAAATAAGGATTGTTAGCAACTGTCTCAACTACACTACAAAAGTACACTTTTAAATAAACTTACCATAACAGTAGATGTTCGATTGATCACTGCTACAGTAGCTTTAGCTATATGGGTTACATCCTACCAAGGATATAACAGCCAGATAGCTTCAAAAGCTTCAAGGCACCTTCCATATGCCAAACTGTCAGGCAGCTTGAGCTGAGCTGACTAAAAGCCAAGTTTAGATGCAAAGCCCTTCAGAGATTTCCTGCCAACAGAGAGAGGGAGGCTGAGCCCTGAAAGGACAAAGGTATAAACAATAGAAGATCTACTGTTATGGTAAGTATACATACACTACTGCACTATGGTTATCATATTGATCACTACTGCAGTGGCCTTACCTATATGAGTATATTACCTTAGCTAACTACATTTGGGAGGTGAAAGAAGAAAAGTGCAGAAGGCCCTAGAGAATGGTCCTACCAAAGCTTGATCTGGACCTATAGAAGGAATCAAGCTTATAGTGCTTTGTAAAAAGTGCATACGACCAAGTACCACCTTCTAGATTACTTCTAGGATTTAATCCTTACCCAAAAATCTATAGATGAAACCAAGGCCCTGGTAGAGTGGGCCTTGACCCTGCCTTGAATAGTTTTGTTATGAGTTTAACAAAAAGTAATATTCTTAGACAAGCATTTGTAGTCTGTTTTGACACAGGTTGCCCCTTCTTCTTAGCTTCACAAAAAATTAATAACTGATCCAAAGATCTGAAAAATTCAGATGTCAAGTTGTTTGTGGTCACCCAAGGTATGAATTATCCTTTCTCCCTCCTTTTTAGGTTCAGGAAAGAAAATGGGGAGATGATTAGTTTCCGTCCCCCCTCAACAGATGGGTCTTCAGATCCAACCCGGTATCAGACTTTGGCTGCTTCAGAACTTAGGATCCAGTGCTCAGGCTTCTCCCCTTACCCATAATCCCCTCCTAGCAACATTACTTCACATCAAGTTTGCCTTCGACCCCATAAGGTGAAAATTATAATAATGATAATACATTTGAAGCTCAGAAAATTATGGAAAAGAAGCCAATCTGCTCTCCAGCTAAAAGTGGATAAGACATACTCAAGAGGCAGACAATACCATCATACCAGGGTCCCGTAATATAAAGACTTCCATTAAATGGAAAGGGAAAGGAGGGAGGGAAGTTGAGGAAGGACGTAAACAAACAACACAGATCTATTGTTATGGTACATGATTAACTTTTCATATCTGTTCCTCAATGGATGGGACTGAGTCCCCAGATACTTAGCCCCTGTGCTCTCAAGGGAGGATATTCTGAAGGATGGCAGAACCAAATGCCACCCTATTCCTGCAGAACAGGTTTAATTTATAATGAGCGATAAAAGTGTGAACATTCAACCATGTGGCAGCAGGCACAAATATTATCAATTGTAGCCCTAGAAAAGAAGGCCGTGGAAGTAGAGACGGATGTAGGTGAATGAGCCTTTTGGCGGCTTTGGTAATTACAAACCTTTATCTTAATATACATGAATGATGCAGTCGGACAACCATCTAGCTAGAGCTACCTTTGAAACATCTTTACCCATTTTAACTTTAGAAAAGGAGAAAAAACTACGCTGTTTTCCTGATGAGATTGGTTTGGTGAAGGTAGAAATGCAAATGTCTATGTATGTCCAACAAATGAAGCATATACTCTCTTTTAACTGAAAATTCTGGAAAGAAGACTCGCAAATTGATGCTATGATGAAGAGAGGTCTCCATAGACACTTTAGGTAGAAAGGAAGTATCAGTGCATAATGATACACTACCCCTGTGAAAGATAATGTATGGAGGTTTGCAGGACAGAGCTTTGAGTTCTGACACTCTTTTAGCTGAAGTAATAGTAGCTAGAAACAGTGTATTTCATGTTAAAAACTTAATATCCACCTTAGCATTGGGTTCAAAAGGCAGCTGCGTTAAGGCTTGGAGTAAAATGGTCATGTCCCATCGGTGAGAAGGATCTTTAAGAGGGGGTCTGAAAAGGAAGGAACACCTCAGAAAAGCTTTACATAATTTGAGGGAAACCAAGGTAGCATGATCCTGTCCAACACAAAAATATGAAATGGTAGATAACTGGACTTTAACAGTAGAATAACTAACCCCATCATGAAATATGGAAGCTAAGAAATCCAATACTGTTGGTACTGAAGCTGAAAAGGAATCCAGATTTCTCTGTGAGGCCTAAATAGGTCTTTCCTCTTAGTCTAACACTTTTTTGGTGGATAGTCTCTGGGACAAAGTGAGAATATGAATGACTTGAGAAGAGAGGATGAACTGACTAGCCAGCACAGAAAGTGGAAAAAACATGCAGTCAACTTGAGGGCTTGAATGTCTGTATGGGGAATTCTGGAAGCGTGAGAAAGAAGGTCAGGAATCGGATTTAGCACCCAAGGTGGGTGCACCAAATGAGGCCAGAGAAAGGGAAACCACTCCTGATGAGGTCAGAGAAGGGAAATGAGTACCACACTGATCTTTCTTTGCAATGCTTTTTGCAGAAATTTTGGAATCAGTGGAACAGGAGGGAAGGGTAGAGAAGTCCAGAGGGCCAGTCTTGTTTCAGAGCATCCTTTGGTGACTCCTCCTCCGGGGGAAGAGAGCAAAGAATGTGCTGCATTTGGTTTGGATGGGAGAGCTAAAGAGATTCCACCATGGTTGATCCCACTGACAGAATATATGATTCCCAATGACTGAATTGAGGGACCACTCATGAGGAGGCAAAATAGATCTGCTCAACCTGTCCGCTAGTACACTGGACCTCCTCTATATGTGCATTGCTATCAGAAAGCAATCAGAAGAAATCACCCATTGCCATACTCTCACTGCTTCTCCACAAAAAGGTAGGAGCATGTTCCCCCTTGTTTGTTGATGTACCAGACTACAGACATGTTGTGTGTCTGGATCGAAATTATCCTAAGAGGGAAGACATTCTGAAATGCTTGCAATGCTTGGAGGACTGCCTTTATCTCTAAGACACTGAAGTGAAGACTGGCCTTGGTCGGGGACCACATGCTCTGGACTATTCTTCCCATGTAATACCCCCCCCCCCCCAGTTTGGAAGCATCCATGGTCACTGTGGCTTTGGGAGAGGGGAAAAGAAATGGGCATCTCAGGGACACCATTATAGGATCATAGGAAATTACTAGGCTAATGGCCCTAAGGCTCTTACAAACCTAGCCAAGTTCTGCCCTTGTTTCTATGATCGGCACCTACTGTCCCTGTTCAAGAGAGACACAGGTGGAAGCCCCAGGGTGAATTTATGGTTACCTATCCAATCGTCCACACTGCACTTGAAGAAGGCCAAACAGGTGCTCTGCTTGACATGAACTGGAAGTCTGTTCCACAGGTATGGTAACCTCTGGGAGACAAATCTGTCCCTCCAGCAAGTTCTATTTATGTCACATACCAGTGGTGCAGTGGTAGCGTTATTGCCTCACAGCAAGAGGTTCTCTTGTTCGATTCTCGGCTGCAGTGCCTTCTGTGTGGAGTCTGCATGTCCTCCACGCAGTTGAGTGGAATTCGAAAGACATGAGTGAATGGGCGTGCCTCCCTTGAAGGTTGGGCATCGGGCTGGCAACTCGACACCATAAAAATCTACTGCCAATCATTAGCAGACTGGAGTTCCGCTGTGGCGACCCCTAATCAGGGAAAAGCCGAAAGACAAACAAACCAGGTTAAGGACTTTAGAGCAAGTAACCTGTGAACCATTAAATTTACCATTAACTGTCAGTTCGGCACAAATCTGGGTCTTACCTTTTAGGCTATGGATATAACTAAAGAAAGCTTTATGGTTGTCCTTATTTGAGGACACAAAATTGGATTTATAGTTTGCTTTGGACGACTTCACAAGAAGTCTTACTTGCTTGCTTCAGCTGAGGATGAAGTGTTTCCAATTTAGGGCACGCTCCCTCTTACTTTTGAGCAACAATTTCTTCCTTTTATTGTAAAGCCTATTAATGGCAGTTGTCCACCAGGCAGGTTTGCTCTTCCTTGAAGAGCTTGTTTTGGTTCCATCAGGTATAGCCCCATCAATGTAGTTATACAGGTGTTTGTAAAAAGCATTAGTGTAGGACTCTGCATAGTTGCCAGTTCCATCTGAGGGGAGAGGTGCAGTGAAGCTATTTATACCATCCCTTAGAAGGATATAATATGCTTTGGAGAAGTTTTTTAGTTTCGTTGCTGCTGGGGGGGGGGGGGGTCCAGTGTGATAGTTACTTTGAATGAGAATGAATTGTGATCAGATTTGACAAGGGCAGACCTCACAGTGGGGGTGCTACAGTGGTCCCTCATATTGGTAAGCACTAGATCTAAGATGTTGTCACCTCTAGTTGTGGTGTCCACCAGCTAATCCAGGGCATTGGAGTTAATGAACTTGAGGAATCTTTGGGCAAGTGAGCTTGAGCATGAGTAATTTACCTAGTCAATGGATGGATAATTAAAATCACCCAGAACCATGGTGCTCAGATGTATCTTGATGGATTCCAGTAGATCCAAGCAGGCAGAGTGGGTGGCTTGGTTCATGGAAGGGGTCCCGTAGCTGGCAATGACTTGAATAGGTATCCTACCAACAGTTATTTGCATCCAAATTGGCTCCAGGGAATCATACTGTTTAACCAGTCTGGAGGTGTATTCATCTTTAACGAATATTGATATACTGCCTCTTTTAGTTTCATGCCTTCCGTTCATGGTCTGAACATGTGACCCAGTATGGCTGGGGTGCTCTCCACTACCTTAAACCAGGTCTCCATGACTGCACAGATGTCAGCGTCGTCCAAGGTGAGGACTGCTTTCAGTGAGTGCAGTTTCATACTAAGACTCCTAGCATTTAGCAGCATAACCTTGAGGTTGTTTTTTGAATCCACCGTCTATGTGAGTCTTGCAAACGTTGGTCAAACAAATCTGAAAACTCACGGGTTGATGTCTTATGGACCACTGAATTGCCAGTGTCCACTGAAGAATCCTCATGTAATATCTTGCCAAGGGGATTAAGGTAATGAAAGAAGTCATTGATCCCAATAATTGGAGAGCCACCCAGGCAGGTGGCACTTAAGAGGGAAACCAGGTGTAGAGTGGATAATCCGGCTGCTGATAATCTTGCTATCTGAGTGGTTGTATCCAAGTGGCTTCTATGAAGTCTAATGTCTGCAATGGAGAAAACTGTGACTTGTCCTAGTTAAATGTGATTCCCAATTTGGACCACAGTTGGAGGAGGTAATTCTTGGCCTGGATTAGTGGAGGCCTGCTAGGAACAGTGAGGAGACAGTTGTCTTGGTACGGGAATACACAAGAACTCTTGCAGTCTGAGATGAGCTGGGATTTGGTGGGCCCGGGGGGGGGGTCATGGTAAGACCAAAGGGCAGATCTCTGAACTGACAGTGACTGGCCCCCAGCCAGAAGTGAAGATATTTCCTGGAGCACCTGTCCATTTTGCTGTGGTAGTATGCATCCTGAACATATATCCTGAACATTCAATCATCCTTCTTTAGCAAGAGGAGGGTAGACTGCACCATGACCATCCAGAACTTCACGTGTTTTCATATTGGATTAGATGACTGAGGTCTAAAACTGGCCAGAGGTCCACATTCTTTTTTGACACAAAAACTGAGTAAGTTCCAAATCCTTGCTGGTCTGGTAGGACCTCCTGGATGACTCACTTGTCTAGCAGCTTTTTTAATTCTACAGCTGCTGCTTCTCTTTGGGAGGGTGGAAGATTTGGAAGTTTCCTGTTTGATGGGGGCTGACAAAGAAGGAGAATGTACTAGCCACTGGTAACAATTGCACCCAGATATCTGTGGTGATGGATATCCAGGCTTCTGGGTGCAGAGATAAGCACTCCCCAACTGCCTTCAGAAAGCAGTAGCTGGCCAATCATTCAGCCAGTTGGTACTAGGCTATTGGCCCTAGGGCCTATACAAGCCTAGCCATAACAATTCCCTGGCTATTTCTTCCCACAGTACTTACTTCCCTGGACCCCTGTCTAGCAGAGCGACTGATGTGATCCCCGGGGTGAATTTCCTATCTCCCATCCAATCATCAAGGTTCCTTTTGAAAAGGGCCAAAGAGGCGCTCTGCTTGACATGTATGGGCAGTCTATTCCAGAGACTGGGGAGTCTCTGGGTCAGGAACCTATTCCTCCAGCATGTTTTGTTCACTGTGATAACAAGGTTTAGATCCCTGGAGCATGTGTCTCTGAGGGATTGGGATTTCTTTAAGTGTAGCATGTCCAACAGCTCTGGGTTTGACATGGCCTTGTATGTTAAGCAGAGATCGCCTCTGAGTAGATGATATGCAACAGAGTATAGGTGGAGTTTTTTTAGACGGTCAGCATAGGGCATCTGCTTTAGGCCTGTGATTCTTTTAGTTAGGTATTTCTGTGGCCTTTCCATTTGTTGCAGATGTCTTGAGAGGTACATACCAAACGGGGCGTTGTATTCCATAATGGGTCTAATGAGGGATGAATACAGTGGGACAATGACCTCCTTTTTTTCTGGATGAAAATCCCTTAGTGATGAGGTGTGCCACATAGAAGGATTTCCTGACTGTTGAGGCGATGTGGTTATCGAAGGAGAGACCACTGTCGACCTGTGTCCCTAAGTCTCTTATCACACTTTCGGTGTTTAGTGTACTGCCACCTATGTGGCAATTCATGGGTACATGTTTTTTTCCCAAAGGGGATAACTATACATTTCTTGGCATTGAGCTTGAGCCCATGGTTCTGGCACCAAGCATCTGTTTCTGTAAGGCCCTTTTGTAGAATATCCACATCATTTGGGGATTCAATAATGGCTCCCAGTTTGCAGTCATCTGCAAACTTTGTTAGCCAGAGTCCCTTAGTGTTGGCCTGTACTTCAGAGAAGCAGATGCCAAACAAGGGCGGTCCCAGGAGTGAACCCTGAGGTACTCCACTTGTCACTTGTCTGGAGCTGGATTTGGAGTCAGCTACTTTTACAGTGTGCGTTCTGTCAGTAAGCCAGTTAGTAACCCATCGAGTGACGTAGGGATTAATGCCCAGCTTAGTAAGTTTATCTATGATTCCAGAGTGGGGGATGGTGTTGAAGGCCTTGGCGAGGTCCAGATAGGCTGTGTGGACCACCTTACCCTTGTCCATGGCTCTGGAGACTGATTCGAAGAAGTCAATCAGGTTCAGGAGACAAGATCGGCTCTTCACGAACCCAAACTGCATGGGGTCCAGTGTTTGAAGGTTGCCAGTGTCTTTGTTTATAAGTTCCATGATAATACGTTCCATGGCCTTGCAGATCAGGCTCGTCAGACTGATGGGGCGGTAGTTCCCGGGATCCAAGGTGGATCCCCCCTTGTGGAGTGGGATAACTGTAGCTGTGTGCCACTCAGTGGATATGAAGCCTGAGGTGAGGCTATGATTAAACATGACACTTAGGTGAGGTGCCAGTTCATTTTGTAGTTCAAGTAGTACACAGCCTGGGATGTCATCTGGTCCCACAAATGCTGTATTCTTAGCTTTGTAGAGTGCGTTTTTTACCTGTGTGGCCATTATTACCAGAATTTGGCAATCTTTTGGGATTGAGATGGACCCCTTTAGGGGGTGAAGTTTGCATTGAATCGATCTGCTAGGATATTGGCAATATCCTTGGGATCAGTATATTTAATGCTTTTCTGTTGTAGCTCAGAGCAGATCTGAGCAGTGCCATTTAGATTCTTGACATAGCTATAGAATGCCTTGTGGTTGTCTTTGGAATCTTTGGCAATTTTATTTTCGTAACTAGCTTTCGAGGATTTTATGAGGGATCTCAGCTTCTTAATGAGGCTGGTAAGGGAGTTTTTGCATCCTGGGATTTTTCCTCTTTTCTGCAACAGTTTCTTCCTTTTGTTGTAAAGTTTGTTTATGGCAAGGGACCACCAGATTGGCTTCCTTCTTTTGGAGGAGAATGTTTTGGTTCTATTGGGGATGGCACGATTCATGCACGAGTGGATGTGCTCATACAGTGCCTTAGTGTAGGATTCAGCAGTCAAACTTTCAGTTCCCATCTGCATGGGTGTTATGAAGTTTGTCACTTCTGACTTGAGTAGCATGAAGTTGGCTTTGGAGAAGTTGTTTATGGATGTTTCCTTACTGGGGGGTGGGGGTGGGATGTGGATGTCAAGGGTGATTAGCCCTGACCAATGAGGGTGTGACCATAGGTGTGGAGCATCGATTTCCCATGTTGGTAATGACCAGGTCTAGGATATTGGAGCCCCTTGTAGGACTAAGGATTAGTTGATTCAGGGAGTTGGAATTTATGAATTCCAAGAACCGTTGGGCAAAGGTGATGGTACACGAGTAGTTTTCCCAGTTAATGGCAGTGTAGTTGATATCACCCAGTATTAGGGTGTTTGGTTGTATCTTAATATTTTCCACTATGTTTAGAAAGGTGTAATCTTGGGGCATGGTGGGGGAGCTGTAGCAAGCTACAATATGGATTGCAGTCTTACCTAGTGTTAGTTGCACATGGAGAATTTCAGAAGCATTGTGTTGGACAACTAGCCTTTTGTTGTGAATATCCTTGGTGAATATGGACACTCATCCACCTTTAGTGTTTCAGTCCTGGTTTTTTTTTTTTGGTTCATACTAGGCTATCTGCCCTAGGGCATTTATAAGCCTAGCCAGAATGTGTTTGGCTTTCGCCACCCATTTTAAATTCATTTTGCTATGCCCTTTTTTGAGGTTAGTATACTGTGCCTCTGTCTAACAGTGACACAGAAGTGATACCAGGGGTAAACCTACGATCTCCCATCCACTCATCAAGATTCCTCTTGAAGAGAGTCAATGAGGGACTCTGCCTAACCTGGACTGGGATTTTATTCCAGAGTGAAGGGAGCCTCTGGGTTATGAATCTGTCCCTCCAGCATGTCCTATTTATTTCGGTGCTGAGGTTCAAGTCTCTCGAGCGTGTAGCTCGATGGGATTTGGATTTTCTGAGGTGCAGCATGTCCATTAATTCCGGGTTGGACATGGCTTTATACGTCAGGCACAGATCGCCTCTGAACAGGCGGTATGCCACTGAGTAGAGCTGGAGTTTCTTTAACCGGGCAGCATATGTCATCTATTTGAGCCCTTTGATCCTCTTGGTGAGGTACTTTTGGGGTCTTTCCAGTTGCTGCAGGTGTCTGGTAAGGTACATCCCAAAAGGGGCATTGTACTCAATTATGGGCCTTATGAGGGATGAGTAAAGAGGCACGATGACCTCCCATGATCTAGATGTGAATCCCTTCATGATTAGGTGGGCTATATAAAATGTTTTTCTAACCACTTTGGTCACGTGGTTGTCAAATGAGAGATTACTATCAACTTGGGTCCCCAGGTCCCTAATTACTTCTTCTGTACTTAATGGATTACCACCTATGTGGTAATTTGTGGGCACTTTGTTTTTGCCAAAGGGGATGACTATACACTTTTTGGAGTTTAGCTTAAGGCCATGGCTCTGGCACCAGTTGTCTGTTTCTATGAGGCCCTTTTGGAGGATGCTTGTGTCGGCTGGAGAGTCGATTATGGCGCCCAGTTTGCAGTCATCTGCGAACTTGGTCAGCCACAGTCCTTCCGTGTTGGCCTGTACCTCCGAGAAATATATACCGAACAAGAGAGGTCCCAGGACTGAGCCTTGTGGGATGCCACTTGTAACTGGTTTGGAGTCTGACATGGCTCCAGCAAT
The DNA here is from genome assembly GCF_019279795.1 of Protopterus annectens. NCBI lineage: Eukaryota > Metazoa > Chordata > Ceratodontiformes > Protopteridae > Protopterus > Protopterus annectens. The sequence goes on from NC_056746.1 coordinate 656,206,667, forward strand.
TCTAACCATGTGGGTTCTGTCCTTGAGCCAGTTTGCAACACATCTAGTGACATAGGGGTTTATATTTAAGCTGGTGAGCTTATCTATAATGCCCGAGTGGGGTATTGTATCGAAGGCTTTTGCGAGGTCCAGGTAGACTGTGTGGACCACCTTCCCCTCGTCAATGGCCTTGGTGACTGTTTCAAAGAAATCAACCAGGTTTAAGAGGCAGGATCTGCCCTTAACAAAGCCGAACTGGGTAGGATCCAGTGTCTGTAGGTCCCCAATATCTTTATTTATGAGGTCCATGATGATCCTTTCCATAGCTTTGCAGACCAAGCTAGTCAGGCTTATGGGGCGATAGTTTCCAGGATCCGTTGAGGCACCACCTTTGTGGAGAGGGACCACAGTTGCTGTACGCCACTCTTTGGGTACATATCCTGTAGCAAGGCTGAGATTGAACAGTAGTTTTATGTTTGGGTTTAGCTCTTCTTGGAGTTCATGTAGGATGCAGCCCGGGACACCGTCTGGTCCCATTGATGCTGTGTTTTTTTGCTTTGGAGAGGGCGGCTCTTACCTGAGCATCTGAGATGTCAGGGGGGGCAGCACTCTGCTGGGATAGATATTTGCCCTTTTGGTGGGGAGTTGCGCTGAACCTGTCAGCTAGGATGTTGGCAATATCTGTGGGTTCGGTGTATTTTTTCTCATTTTGGACTAATTCTGAGCATATCTGGGAATTACCACCCAGGTTCCTAACATAACTAAAGAAAGCCTTGTGATTATCCTTAGTGTCCTGTGCAATTTTTCTCTCGAAGCTGGCCTTAGACGATTTTATGAGTGCCCGTAGTTTTTTGCTAATACTGATCAGAGATGCCTTCCCTTTTTGGAATTTTGCTCTATCATTTAGTAGCTTCCTCCTTCTATTGTATAGTTTGTTTATGGCTGGGGTCCACCAGACAGGACGTCTGCCTTTGGAGGATTGGGTCTTGGTTTTATTTGGGATTGCATGTTCCATGCATTCCTGAAGGTGTTCATAGAATGCATTTATAAAGGATTCTGCGGTCTGGGCCGTATTTTCCACAGGCCCGGGGGCTTTGAAGGATTCCACCTCGGTTTTGAGGAGTGTGAAATTTGCTTTAGAGAAGTTTTTCACTGTGGTTTTCTGGGCAGGGGGTGGTGTCGGGATGTGAATATCCAGTGACATTAGTTTATGGTCTGATCTTACCAGTGAGGGATACACTTCTGGTCTGGAGCACAGAGGTCCCCATGTTGGTGATGATCAGGTCCAGTATGTTTTCCCCTCTTGTGGGAGTGGTAACAAGTTGTTCCATAGCATTTGAGTTTATAAATTCTAGGAACCTTTGGGCTAGGGTGTTGGAGCTAGAGTAATGCTCCCAGTCTATGTTTGGGTAGTTGAAGTCGCCCAATATAATGGTGTTTGGAGAGACCTTCATATTTTCCAGTGTTCTCAGGAAGGCTGAGTGGGGTTCCTGGGTTAGGGAGGGTGGTCTGTAGCAGGCTATAAACTGGAAGGCAGTTTTACCCACTGTTAGTTGCATATGGATAGTCTCTGATGCTTCGTGCTGTGCCACCAACCTGGAGGTGTGGGTATCTTTGATGAATATTGATACTCCCCCTCCTTTTGTGGGTCGGTCCAAGTTTTGGGGCCGAAAAGCATGGTATGAGGTATAACCTGGTAGTGCTGGGGTGCTCTCGGCAGCCTTGAACCAGGTTTCTGTTACTACACAGATATCGATGTTCTCCATGCTAAGGAGAGTTTCGAGTGCGTGCATCTTGAGGTTTAGACTTCTGGCGTTAAGTAGCATTACTCTTAGTTTCTTATCCCTTGTGATACCTATGGAGGTGGGTTTGTCTTTTGAGCCTTGCCTAAAAAGGCACTATGGGGGTAGCAAGAGCCTTTGTCAATATCCAAAAGCCCAGGGGTGACAGGTGCAAGCCGTCCCTAGCGAAGCATCGTGGCTTGTCGAGCATGTCATCTCAGGCTGACAGGCATTGGATCCCCTTTGAATGACACCAATACTTAAGCCAATTGTTGAAATTGATCATCTTGTCTTCATATTGTGGCATCATTCTTGGTGAGGGTAAGATGCTACTCAAGGTCAGGGTCATACCGGCCTGGGCCACATGCTCAGAGAGCTCCTCTATGTCTCTTTTCATGTAGTCCAGGGAGGTACGTCTCAGGTCATTCACACCAGCATGGACAATGACAGAGTCATATTTGTACTTGCCTTGGAGTGACCTGAGTGCTTGTGTTATGTGGCGGATCCTAGCACCCGACAGGCAGCTCACCGTGACCTTCTCCTTGTTCAGCCTGGTGTGCGGGACATCAGTGTGCCTGACGATAGAGTCACCTATTACAAGTGTATCAGGTGTGTTGTTTAGCCTTAAGGGCTGTGACTGTTCGGCACACTGGCTTTGTGAGCTATGTGTTGCACGTGTTTTGTTTTGGGGTAGCGGTTGCTTGGGTGTCTGCTTTGGAGGTCTCTGCTGCTTAGGCAGATTTTTATTTAGAGCCTCCGAGTATGTTTTTTTGTGTTTATGTGTTTGGTTTGCTGTCGTGGTAGGTCTATGTGAGACTGGAATTGTACTGAGTGTGGTTTCCTTCTCCTGACTGGTTACGCCAGTACTGAGTTGAGAGAGCTTAGCCTCCAGTTTGGCTATATGGATGCATCTCTCACATGTGTTGTAATTTGTTGAGAGGAGGAGTGGGTTGTCTGTGTACATGAGGCAGTTGTAACATTGCCTCAAGATTCCCAGATTCACCAGCTGGACCAGAGAGAAGATTGACAACTGACATTTGGTGGCCAAAAAGTGTGGTAAGAGTTGTAGCCTGGTATTGCAAGGGTGCTCTCTGGAGCCTTGAACCAGGTCTCAATTACTGCACAGATATCGATGTTCTCCATTTTTAGGAGTGCCTCTAGAGAGTGTTTATTTTGAGGTTTAAACTTCTAGCATTGAGTAGTGTTACCTTCAGATTTTGCATGCTTGTACCTGTTATGTTGGTGGCTTTGTCCTTTGAACTTTGCCTAAAAAAGGCACTATAGGCGTGGCAAGAGCCTTAGCCAGTAACCTGAATCCTAGGGGCGACAGGTGTAGATCATCTCTGGCAAAGCATCATAGTCTGTTGATCATGTCGTCCCAGGCAGACAGATACTGAATTCCCTTTGAATGACACCAGAAGCTTAGCCAATTGTTGAAGTCAGTCATTTTGTCCTTATACTGTGGTATCATTCTGGGTGAAGGCAGGATGCAACTCAGGGCTAGGGTCATACCCACATGATCTGAGAGCTCTTCCATGTCTCTTGTCATGTAGTCCAGGGAGGGAAGTCTCAAGTCATTCACTCCAACAAGGACAATGACAGAGTCATATTTATACTTGTTGTGGAGTGACTTGAGTGCATGCGTTATGTGGTAGATCCTCGCACCCGACAGGCAGCTGACTGTAATTTTCTCCTTGTTCAGCCTGGCGAGTGGGACATCAGTGTGCCTGACTATAGAGTCATCTATGACTAAAGTGTTGGGTACGTTGTCTTGCGTTAGGGGCTGTTGTTGGGTGGCACACTGGTGTTGTGAGCTATGTGACACTTTGGTTGTGATTGGTGTTTGTTTGCATTTCAGCTTCGGAGGTCCTTGTTGCTTGGGCAGGTTACTGTTAAGGGCCTCCACATATGTGGGTTTAATGTTGGTACATGTGGGTGTTGGTGATGTGGGTGTAGAAGGGCTATGTGTTGCTTGAGGTGTAGTGCGGGTGTTAACCTTCTCCTCTTGACTGTCTAGCACAATCTTGGGTGGAGAGAGCTTTGCTTCCGGTTTGGCTATGTAAGTGCATATCTCGCAGGTTGTAGTGTTGGATGGTAGGAGGAGAGGGTCTCACAGGTTGTAGTGTTGGGTGGTAGGAGGATCTAAATCTATCCAAAGCCCTAGATTCTCTCTAAGGTGGGATGGACAGATGAGCCCTCCTTAGCGAACTGTTTCTTGCTGGCTGCTGCTACTACCATGGGGTTCATCACAGGGCCCTTATTCCAGTGGAAGCAATCTTTAGGAACTAAAAGGTACTTGTCAAGTTTCTTGGGTACTGATTCTGTAACATCCTGCTCATTCCATGCCAGCCAAGAAATGAGGTTCCCCATTTCATTAGCTAGGAAGAACATCTAGAAAGTAGTTAAGTTGGTTCCAAAAGCCTCAGAGAAGATTCCTTCTGGGAAAGAGCTTCAGAAGACCATCTTCCTTCCTTCCTCAAATGTTTGAGGATCATTCCGCATGAGACATCTGCAAGTGGCACTCCCCTTCATCAAGATCAGTGTCTTCAGTGAGTGACTCCTGGAATGAGTCAACATGTCTCATCTTACACGTATGTTTCCAAGGAGCCTCAATGGGGAAATGTTCCAGAGATGACTCGGAAGGCTGAACAGTATCCTGAGTAGGTACAGCCTAGAGGTTAATAGGAACTGACTGCTCCAATGGGATACAGTGTGAAGCCATAGGGCCAGGGCTATTTGCAGTGTGGTGGGAGGACACAAGAGGGGCGAAGAAAAGTCCATTCATCAACACTGGAGAGAGTTCTCTCGACCACCTCAGAGACAGAAGCCAAAGGAGAACCCAAAACTACCCCAGCAAGCACTGAGGCAACCAACCAAAATGAATGATAAGACCTACCAAACCAGTTCCAAGATGGAAGCTGGAGCCAAGCTTTCTAATACTGAAGCTCTGAGAGGAAGAATTGGCTCTGATAAATTCAGAGTTGAATCTATTCTCCCAGATTTGGTGCCGAAACTTCAGTTCCAAGATCCATCTGGATCCAAAATGGCCACAGCCAGTGGGATCAGAAAGGAAGATGGAGTAGAAGGTGACCACATTTTTGGATCCAACACAGATGACTCTAGTGACATTTTCAGTCCTAAATCGGGGTACAAGCAGCCATAAGAGAGGGGGAAGGTCCAAAACCAGTATCTTTAACCTTGACAGTGATGAAATGCTTTGAGAGGCTGGTTAAAGATCACACAGCCTCAAGCATACCAGTGACTCTGGACACATTGCAGTTTGCATACAGGATGAACTGTAGTACAGCAGATGCCATCTCCCTAGTAGTCCATGAAACTTTGACCCACTTGGAAGGCAAGAACTACTACACAACAGTACTATTCATAGACTTCAGTTCTGCCTTCAATACTGTCATCCCTCAGACTCTGATAATGAAACTACTACAGTTGGGCATCAACTCCCACTTACATAATTGGATTCTAAGCTTCCCCATGGAAAGGCCTCAAAGGGTTTGTGTGAGCGACAACAGTTCCAAAAGCATAACCCTGAATACAGGAGTACCACAGGGGTGTGTCTTAAGTCCTCTCCTATTCACCTTGCTGACACATGACTGCATGGCCAGACATGAGTCCAATAAAATCATCAAATTCGTGGATGAAACCACGGTCATAGGTCTGGTCAGAGACAGAGAGGAGACGGCCTACAGGAACAAGATCAAACATCCATTGGGCTGGTGTGATAATAACAACTTAGCTGCATCAGTAGAGCCAGGAAAATATCCAAATGATCCTTTGCATCCTGCAAACGGTACATTCTACCGCCTCTCCTCAGGTAGGAGTTACAGAAGTATGCACTTTATGACTTCTAGACTTAACAACAGTTTCTTTCCTCTCTCCATCAGATTACTGAACTCTTGTGAAAAATGAGCTAAGAGACTGTCAATGCATTCTTCCCCTCCTACCACATAGTTATGCTATTTATCTGACTGCACAGATCCTTATATATAAAGGCTTTGTTGCACTACAAGTATTTAGCTTTCCCATGTGCAATAATTAACTGATGTGTATATTTAATGTTGGTAAACAGCCTACCTTGCCGTAGGACTCCATAAAGTGCAATATAAATTGCATTGTGCAATATTCATGCCGACCATTCCATATGCTGCTTAGTTCTTATTGTATAGTATTGTCATGCACATGTTGTTACTCAATTATATTTAAATGTAAAAGTGTGTCTGGTCATTATGTTATTAATTTATTCTATTTTTACTTTTATTTTTATTATGTTATTTTCTTTCTTCTTCTTCTCCGTATGTATGTTTTTGCACTGGGAACGAAGAATCACAATTTCATTCAGCTATGCTGTGGTGTAGTTCTGAATGACAATAAAGTTTTCTAACTTGACTTTGACTTGAAAATTCATGGGTCCAATGGCAGACAGAGAAGGGAGAACCCCCAGCTGAATTTGGGTCCTGAGGAACTTCCATATCTTTCTATCCATGTCAGCCTCTGTTAAGCTCCTGGTAGACTTGATGGTTCTCAAGGAAGAAGATCCATCAAAAAGAAACTCCACTCCCTGCAAGCCTTCCTCTCCCTGGACAGTGTAGACATCTGTGTAGTAATGCAGACATGGCTTAAAGTAGCAGGCAGTACCCCAGCAATTCAAGGTTATAATGCCTTTCACACCTTAGACCAGCTACTGCACAGGAGGGAACTAAATATGGAGGAGTCTCAGTCTATATTAATACCAAACTCACATCCAGACTAGTTAAAGTATTTGACCCACTGGAACTCATCCATGTGCAACTCCCCATAAACGGGGTCTTGTACCATATCCTTGCAACCTATAGGTCCCCCTCCATGTCCCAGGAAACTCATACTACCTATCTCAATGTACTAGAGTCCCTCACCATTCAACCCATACAATACTCATGGGGGATTTCAAGTACCACTATATAGATTGGGAATGCTATACCACTTCTAATGCACAAGCCCAGCAATTCCTAAACTTTGCTAATACCAACATCCGGGAACAGTTGGTCTCTCCTCCTACAAGGGGTATAAACATCCTTGACCTTTTACTCACAAATGTGGGGGGGCAATGTTCCTCACCCAACGTAATGTCTGCTCGTCAGATCTGACTATAAGGCACTACTGCTTGAAATAAAATTAAATCTGTGGATCCAGCAAAACCAAAAAAAGGTTTATGAAGTATTCCAAGGCTAACCTCTCTCTAATAAATGATTCCATATACCCCCAAACTCAGTAAACATCATAGCATATGCTGAGCTATTTACAAAAATCTCTGTCCAGCTTTAATGATAGCTATACAGTGACAGTGAGCTGTGCCCACTTGTCTCACAATATCAGTTATACAACAAAAGAAAAAAAAATCTTGGCCAAGTGTAGGAAGAACAAAGCCATACATACTAAAACACCTCTGCCCAATCTAAACAGGCAGCTAAGAGAGTTAATTAATACTTCAAAGGCTAAATTTGAAGGAAAAAAATAGTTACTCAGGCAAAAGACAAAGCTTTCAACAGTTATGTCCGTAATCTCAGAGGAAATATGCAACAATGTGCAGAACTTACTGTAAATGGCATCACCCACACTGAACCAGAGGCCATTACCAATCTTTTGCCTGACAGGTTCAGCTCAAATTTCTCCACGACTCTCTTCCTGACAGTCCAAAGGAAATACTACATACCACAGTCCGCATAACCATTACTAGGGAACAAGTCATCAATGCACTTTCCAAGGCCAAAAACAATGCATCAATGGGCCCTTATAACAACCCAGGATGGTTAATAAATAGCATGAAACATGACTTCTCTGATCCACTTAAATCACTTTTCAACTGTAGCCCACAGTCAGATTTTGTGCCCAAGGAATGAAAGATGGCTAAAGTCATTCCCTGGCACTAAGGAGGTCCAACCACTGATCCGGGTAACTACAGGCCCATAATTCTGACCAGCCTCATATGTAAGGCCATGGAAAGAATAATCATGGACATGATAAATGAGGACATAGGTAACTTGCAAATACCAGACCCATCACAGTTCGACTTTGTTAAAGGATGGTCATGCCTATTAAATCTGGTGGACTTTTTTAAGTGGGTCACCAAAGTACTGGATGACAGCAAGACAGCCTGCCTTGACATGGCCAAGGCTTTTGATACAATACTCCACTCAGGCATTATAGACAAGCCCACTAATTTAGGTATTAACCCTTTTATCACCTGCTGGATATCAAACTGGCTCACTGAATGGACCCAGGAGGTCAGAATAGGTGAGGCCACCTCCACCAGGAGGGCAGTCACTACCTGAGTCCCCACGGTGCTTGGTACTGGGACAGCTCCTTTTGGCATCTTTTTCTCTGAAATGGAGGCAAATGTTGAAGATTAATGGCTGACTAAGTTTGCACATAATTACAAGTTGGGGATTATCATCAATTCCCCTGCAGACTTCAAGAAGGCCTATCTCTGACTAACAAATGGTTCCAAAGCCATGGTCTTAAACTCAATGCTAAGGAAAGCATAATTGTACCCTTTGAGAAATCAACCATCCTGGCTAATTGCCATGTAGATAATATGCCCCTAAGAGCTGACCCAGTGGTCAAGGATCTGGCTAGCTACGTACACAGTAGCCTTACCTTCAGTTACCACGTGGCCACAGTGGTGAGGAAATCCTTTTATATTGCACAAATCTAGGTCCAAAGTGGTCATTATCCCACTGTACTCCACCCTTATAAGACCAATCACAGAGTACAAAGCTCTCTTCAGAATGTAGCTAACCAGGTATATGCAGCAACTAGACCGACCTCAGAGGTTCCCTACAAAAAAGAATACAAGGTGTAACAAACCTGCCATATGCAGAGAACCTTACAGCCCTATCCCTCTAGTAAATCTCTTGCAGATTGCTGAGGGGTGATATATGCCTGGCTTACAAGGCATCTGCAGAGCTACACTTACAAATCTTCTGCATATTTGTAGGTCAAACCTTACCAGAAATTCAAGGTCTAAGGACCTTGAATGTTGTCTGTGATTTAAACAGAACATGCTGGAGAGGGACAGATATGTGTCCCAGAGACTGCCCCTCCTATGAAACAGGCTTCCCATCCATGTGAAGCTGAGTTCATCTATTACCCAGTTTAAGAGCAAACTACACCACTGAATGGGAAATAGGAAATTTACACCAGGCCTGGCACCCATGTCCCTTATGGACAGAGGTAACTTATAAATTCCTGGTCCTCAATGTCCCGCTTGGATACAAGACATCGTTATTCTTTCAGGATAACTTGTCTAGGCTTAGAAAGGCCCCCTGGGTCATTAGCCTAGTAACAATCTATGAATCTATGAGGATGGCATAAACAACCTTTGAAAAAGGTTTGTTCTGCAAAACAGGACAATGTAGTTTAGGGCTGACTGGTCCTGGTGAGAACCTCGGCTCTAGTAAGGGTGGAGTTCTGGATCTTCTCAAGGATGAATCAAAAGAAATGGAAGGATCTGATGACTTTTTATCTTTTGGCGACTGCATTCAAAGAAGGAGAGGGGTTAGTGGCTTACATCCTTATTTCTTTGCCCTTTTCCTTGGGCTTATCATTCTTCCCCTTTTATGCTTATCCAATGGTTTCTTACAAAAAAGGGGGGGGGGGCTCAAGAAGCAGTTTTAGAAGAACCTCCTGCAGATGCATGGAGAAGACCCTTAATACTAATTTATTTTGAGGCTCAATAACAGCCCAAAGGCTGTAGAAATTGAGCAGTCCTCATCAAAATGTTAGGCTCCTAAACAGCAGTGAGCATCTGAACTGGGGAGTCTGTGGCTATGTGCCACACAAGCCTGGAGGTTTATCTGCCATGACAGAGACTAAATGCTACAAAAACAACAAAAGAGAAAAAGGGCTATCATCAATTTATTTATTTTATTTTACATTTGTTGACCGGGAATGTCTGACTGAACCAAAGCCCTTTTTCAGCAGAGTCCCGAGGAGAAAAGTTCAATAATAATACAAACAATTTAAGCTAAGATTATACAAATAAGTTAAAACTTGATATGGTGATTCAAGACTACATGCTGTACATTTGACATTAATAAGTATAAAAAGAAAAAAAAAGCAACAGAACTGTAAAACAAAAGTTATAAAATAGCTGAAACAGTACCAATGTCTAAAAAGGTTATTACAGAGAAGGGAAGTAAAAGGAAAGTGTAGAGATGCTAGGAGGCAGGAAGAAGGAAGGAGAAGGTAAAAGGAAGTAGAGGTAGGTGGTAAGAGGAAACAGTGGAGAGAAAGAGGTAAGTTAGTTCAATGAATATATTCAGGAAGGGTAAGAGCAATGGCAGATCCACTGTTGTTTAAAATACTCTTTTTGTGGCCAACAAATTGTTTGGGATGTTTCAGAGTTCTGATTTCAAGAGGGAGTTTGTTCCATGCTATAGAGGGGTGGTAGCTATATATGTTGCGCCCTGATTTAGACTTGGGTTTGTAAATATCTAATAGATCAAGGGATGAGCTCCAGAGATTTATTGTAGGGGAGTAGTGAGAGATGAGAGAAGACAGAGCTGGACAATAGGCTGGCTGATACAGAATTGAGTGTATGGTTTGGAGCTGTTACAGGAACAGTAAGTGAGGTAGTTCAAGCCAGTTTAAGTGTTTTAGGGAGAGACAGTGGTGAGATTTATAGGTTTGTTGAGCAGCAAATCTAGCTATATTGTGGTATGTTGACTTAAGCTTGGTAAGTAAACAGGAGTTTAGATTAGTGAGAATTTGGGAGCAATATGTTAAGCAGGGTAGAAGGTAAGCATGTGAGAGTGTGATTCTAGCTTCATGGGTGAGAATTTTTTTGTTTCTGTATGAGTCCTAATTTCTGATAGGTTTTCTTGATACAATTATTTATGTGATGGTTGAATTTTAGCTGATCATCAATGGTATCACCGAGGAGTTTTGTGTTGGATTCAGCTTCAATAGGGGTATTGTTAAGTGACATTACGGAAAAGGAAGATTTGATATGGTTAACTGTTTTGGGGAGAAAGAGTAGTAGTTTTGTTTTTTTTAGGGTTGAGGATGAGATGACTGTTGGAGAGCCATGTCTGTACTGAATTAAAGGAAAACTGAGTAGCAGATAAGAGTTCAGAGGGAGAATTAGCTATGGTTATGACTGTAGAGCCATCAGCATATTGGACTATGGAAGAATGTGGACAGGAGGAATGGAGTAAGTTGGTGAAGATATTAAAAAGTAGTGGTCTGAGAAAGGATACTTGAGGGACACCCATTTTTATTGGAAGGGGAGTAAACAGTACAGAGTGCCATCTGACTGACTGCAGTCTGTCTGTGAGATAGCTAGAGAACCATGCCACTGTGTCAGGGGAGAAATCGAGATCAGTCAGTTTGATCAGTAGCAGAGAGTGAGAAACAGTGTCAAAGGCCTTTGAGAGATCAAGGAATAGACAGGAGATAAGTTTGTGATCATCTCTAGCTAAAGAAATAGGGTTAAGGAAGGAAAGAAGAGCAGTAGTGGTGCTATGTTTTGGTTGGAATCCATGCTGTGTAGGAGAGAGTAGTTTTTCTTGTAAGGGATGTTGCATAACGTGTGTGTATGTATTTCTCTAAGACTTTGGAGAAAGGGGACAGAATAGCAAAAGGTCTGAAACTTGAGATTTCTGAGGAGTTACCTCCTTTGTGAAGAGGTAGGGTGTAGAATTGTTTCCAGATAGATGGGACTTTAGATTCAGAGACAGAGCGATTGATAATGATAGATACAGGCAGGGCAAGAGAGTGAGCTGCTATCTGGAGAAAGTATGATGGGAAGTTGTCAGTAGATACAGAGCATGGTTTTAGCCTAGAGAGCAGAGTTTTTATGTAGGTATCAGCATCAGTATTAGCAACAGTGCTTGACGAGAAAAAGAAAACAAATCTCTTATAAAATCTACCCGTGATAGTATTACTAACATTAACCCAAAGGAAAATATAGAAAGAAAAAGGGAGCCAACTGCATGAGGTAAGCATGAAGATTTTTCCCTTTTTTGTTTTGGGAAAGAGAAAGTAGAAAATAGAATATTAGAATATAATGGGAGATAGAAACAAAAGCAAAGAGAAACTCTCAATGCAGTAATCAAAAAACTTGACAGACAAAAAGCAATTTTGTTGAGGGGAGCCTGAGACAGTAAATCACACCTGAACTCAACAAGTGGCAAACAAGAGCTGAGGTAATGTTGCTGCTAGGTGGAGATTGTGGGTAAGTGGAGAAGCCTGAGATGTAGATACTAAAGTCTGAAGCAACTGAACACCCGTCCGCTGTGGAATGAATAAAAAAGACAACATCAGAACTATATGTTGCCAAACAGAAAAATGGAGATTCAGGCTTTCTAGAAGAAAAAAGAGGCCATGGTGAGAAGGGGTCACAAGGTCTTTTGAATAGTCATTCAGATCTCTTGTACTGTCCTCACTTTTGGGAGGTTTGAGACAAGTTATGTACTCACCATAATGTTCCATCTGTATTGTCGATTTTCCATCTCTCCTCACATATGGATCCATATCTGATCCATTGGATCTGACTCGGCCATTACTAAGCTCGTGGTAACCAAAAATCTCTTGGATACCTCCTCTTACCCATATTGCATCTCGCCCTGTTAACTCAGATCTTGTTTGCTAGGATTATCCCTGAAAGAAAGGAAATGAACTTTATATTTGAACATTTTAAGGAATCAATTCTGGTGTATTGGAGATAATAAAGATAGCATAAATTATGCTTCCCGTCCAACCAGAAAACCAAAGGTAGGGGGTTTGGAGGGAGGGAATGTGAGGTTGTTTGTCTTTTCGGCTTTTCCCAGTTAGGGGTCGCCACAGCAGAACTCTGGTCCACTAATGATTAGCAGTAGATTTTTATTGTGCCAAGTTGCCAGCCCGACGTCCAACCTTCAGTGAAGGCACACCCATTCACACATGTCTTTCGGAGGCCACTCGACCACGGGGAGGACATGCAGACTCCACACAGAAGGCACTCCAGTCGAGAATCGAACAGGAAAACCTCTTGCTGTGAGGCAACAACGCTAATCGACAATACAGATGGAACATTATGGTAAGTACATAACTTCTTTTTCTGATATTGTCAGTTTTTCATCTCGTCCTCACATATGGGATGGAGTCCCCAGCTACCTTTACCCTGGGTGGACTCATGGGAGGATGTTTCTCAGAACCATCGAACCAAAGGAGGCTTTTCCCCTGGAGACCAAATCCAACTTATAATGAGTGATAAAGGTATGATGACTGGCCCATGTGGCAGCTGCACAAATCTCATCCATGGAAGTAGTAGACTTGAAAACTGTGGAAGTGGCCATGGCTCTGGTTGAATGAGCTTGAACAGGTTTGGAAGAATCTATACCTTTTGTGGTGTAGATGAAAAAAATGCAATCAGAGAGCCATTTTGCTAAGGTAACTTTGGATACTGGTAGGTCCTTCCTAGGCCCTGCAAAGGAGATAAGCAACTGACTTGATTTCCGAAACTCTCAAGTCCTATGCAAATAGAAACGTAATTGTCTATGGACATCCAACAAATGTAGACCATATCTGCCTTTGTTGCTGAAGTTAGGAAAGAAAACAGCAAATGTATGGTCTGATTAATATTAGTCTGTGAAACAACTTTAGGTAGAAATCAGGAGGTTGGTACACAAGGAAACTCTGTCTTTATGAAAAATCAGATATGGAGACTGAGAGGACAGTGCCTGAATTTCTGATATACATCTTGCAGATGTAACAGCCACTAGGAAGATGGTTTTCCAAGATAGGAATTTTATATCACAGCAACTGCAGGTTCAAACAGGGGCTGAACATTAAGATGTAGTACCAAGTTTAGGTGCCATGGAGGAAAGGGATCTTTGTGAGGTGGCATTAAAAAAGAAGTTATGTACTCACCATAACGTTCCATGTTTGTTGTCCATAATCTCGCCTTCACTCTTGATGGTTGGGTTCGGAACCGAGCATCGGTTCCAACTTGGCCTAATACTAAAGCTCGAGAGCTTTTTACTGGCTCGAGGCTTCACCCTATCCCGTGATGCTTGGTGACAGTTCCCCAGATCTTGTTTGTAAACACTAATTACTAGACCAATGCAACCAGAAAAGGAAGAAAAAGAGTAAATTAAAAAAAACCTTAGCCCATGTCTCATGAGATAAGAAGGGAATCAGATAACTTTATGACCAATTCCAGAAATTCCTCTCAATCCTCCAGAAAGGGGGGAAGGAGGGTGGGATGCAAGAATGAAGGCGAGATTGTGGACAACAAACATGGAATGCTATGGTGAGTACATAACTTCTTTATGTTATGTTATCCTATCTCGCCTTCATTCTTGATGGTTGGGACAGCATCCCCAGAATCTTTTTTCTCGGGTGGCTCAAGGGAATAAACTCTTTAGAACAGTGGAACCAAAGGAAGCCCTGTTCTGGGAGGCCACATCTACTTGTAATGAGTAATAAAGGTATGCGGATTGACCCATGTGGCTGCCGCACAAATTGAATTCAAGGGTAGTTAGGCTAGGAAAGCGGTGGAAGTCGAAATAGCTCTGGTCCAATGGACTCAAATTTTACTTGGCAGTTGCTTATGCTGAGAACTATATGCATAAGTAATGGTGTCAGACAGCCATTTAGATAAGGTGACCCTTGACACTGGCCCCCTTTTCTAGTCTCTGAAAATGAGATAAATAATTGGTCAGATTTTCTAAACTCTTTTATCCTATGTAAATAGAAACGCAAAGGCCTATGGACATCCAATTGGTGAAGCTTGTATTCTGCCTTGTTGCCATAGTTGGGGAAAAAAGACAGGGAGGTCAATGGATTGATTCAAGTTGGTCTCAGAACAAACTTTTGGCAGAAAGGAGGGATTTGTTGTAAGGGAGACTCTGTCTTTGTGGAAAACTAAATAGGGAGGACGAACAGACAGGGCTTGCAGTTCTGAAACCCTCCCAGCCGAAGTAATGGCTGTCAAAAAGATTGTCTTTCATGTACAGAGCTTTAGTGGGCAAGAGGAGGCTGGCTCAAATGGAGGGAGAATCTGATCCATCGGATCTGACTAGGCCGTTACTAAGCTCGTGGTAACCAAAAAGCTCTTGGATACCTCATTTTACCCACAATGCATCTCACACTGTTAACTCAGATCTTGTTTGCTAGGATTATCCCAGAAAGAAAGGAAATGAACTTTATATTTGAAAATTTAAATAAATCAATTCTGGAGTATTGGAGATAATAAAGATGGCATAAATTATGCTTCCTGTCCAACCGAAAACCAAAGGTAGGGGGCTTGGAGGGAGGGAATGTGAGGAAAGATGAAAAATCGACAATACAGATGGAACATTATGATGAGTACCTGACATTATTTTTGATCCCATGTCTCCTACATGGTAATTAGATATGGCAGCTAACTGTACTCGTACAGTAGCTGCTGTTAAACCTTGATTGAAAATCTCTGCTAAAAAAATCTAGAATTGTGGTCACCGGGGCTGTGAAGGGATCTATGTGATACTTGGAAGCCCAGCAAGAAAAGCTTTTCCATTTGCTAGCATACAGCTTTCTAGTTGCAGTCTTATGAAAAGAAACCAGAATGTGCCGCACTGCCGGGGAGATATTTGCAAGCCTGGCTAAGATGGGAATTGGAGCAACCAAGCTGTCAGCTTGAGGGATTGGATGGAGGGATGGAGCATTCCCGAATGATGGGTCAGAAGGTCTGGCACCGGGTCCAGAAGCCAAGGCTCTTCCTGGACATGGGGCCATAGGAAGGGAACCAGATTTGACGAGGCCAGTATAGAGCGATGAGAATTAGTTTGCAACTCAACAATTTGGCTTTCTGTAGAACTTTGGGTATTAATGGAATGGGGAAAGGCATAAAGAAGTCCCGGAGGCCAATCATGAACAAGTGCATTCCTTGGTGACTCCCTCTGAGAGGGGATTATGGCAAGGTAGCTGCTGCATTTGGAGTTCATGGACGTGGCAAAGAGGTCGCAGCAAGGCTGGCCCCACTTGCGAAAAATGTGGTTCGCAATTTCCTGTTTCGGGGACCACTCGTGAGGCATAACAATCTCACGGCTTAATCTGTCTGCTATCATGTTGGATTTCCCCAGAATGTGTGTTGCAGTTAGAAAATGTTGAGAGGACATTGCCCATTGCCTCATTCTTTGAGCCTTTTGACACAGAGGGTAGGATCTGGTTCTGGCTTGTTTGTTGATGTACCACACCACGGACATACTGTCTGTATCGCAATTGTACCTGTAAGAAGAGAGCACTGAATGCTTGCAAAGCCAGAAGCACCACTCTCATCTCCAGTACATTTATGTGCAAGTGCTATTCATGTTCCTGCCAAGTCACTTGGACAGTCTGTCCCAGATAATGCTCCCCAACCCTACATGGGAAGTGTCTGTGGTCACTGTAACAACTGGATGGGGGAGAACAAATGGTCTGCCTATCATTACCTGTGTGGACTGAAGCCACCATTGTATGTCCTTCTTGCAGGTGTCCATAATGAGGATCTTGTGTGACATGGGTAACTCCTGCATGGACCATTGAGCAAAGAGTAGCCACTGTAATACCCTCATGTGTAGATGCACCAGTGGAACTAAAGTTATCCGAGCTGCCACTGAACCCAGAACCTTGAGAACAAACTTTGTCTGCACTTTCCTCCTCCTGAGCAAGACTGATATCTGATGACGTAGTGTTTGCACCCTGTCGTGAGGCAGTTTTGCTACCATATCTTTTGTGTTTAAGTCTGCCCCATGAAGGTAATATGCTGTAAAGGCAACAAGGCAGATTTTTTTTAATTTATGGTAATACCTAGCTCTCAGCAGAGATGAATGGTGGTGTCCCTTGCCTTGGTCAGTAGATGCTCTGTGGTGGTGGTCAGGAGCCAGTTGTCTAAGTACGGAAACACCTGGAATCCTAGACACCTCAGGTAAGCTGTGACAACTGCTATGCATTTGGTAAACACTCTGGGGGCTGTAGTGAGACCAAAGGGCAGAGCTCTGAATTGGTAATGACTGGCTCCCAGCCGGAAGTGTAGATATCTCCTGGATCACCTGTCCATCTTTGTATGGTAGTGCACATCCTGTAGATCTATTAGGCACATCCAAGTGTCTCGTCCCAGAAAAGGGAGTACAGAATGCAGTGTCACCATCCAGAACTTTGCATTTTTTACAGACTTGTTTAGCTTGCTGAGATCCAAGATTGGTCTGCAGTCCCCTGTCTTCTTTGGAACTAAAAAGAACCTTGTTTAAGTCTCGGATTTGATTTGGTCTTTGGGGACTTCTTGGATGACTCATTTTTCTAGCAATCTTTGGATTTCTAGGGTTGCTTGATCCCTTTGACCAGGTGGGATGTCTGGGATTGATCTTGATGGAGGGGGTGGAGAAGAGAAGGGTATGTTGTATCCCCTGGATATAATCGACCGTACCCAGTTGTCTTGAGTGATGTTTTACCAGGCTTTTGAGTAGAGTGATAATCTGCCCCCGACTGCCTCCAGAGGTGGACAGCTGGGCTCCTTTCAAGAGTGTTGGAAGGTCCTGCCAGAAAATGTATCTCTGTTGCCCTGGTTCTGTGGACCCCCTCTGCCGCGAGTGCGGCATCTTCCATTACCATTTCCCCCTCTGCCCCTGGGGAGCATCCAGCAAAGCTCTTTGGGATTTCTGGAACCACATTTTTCCACCCTTCTGGCCTTTGGGATAAGGCCTGGTAGGGATGGAAAAATGTACTCCCACAGCAGACAGAGTTTTGCCTTCTTGTTCGCACCTGTTAAGAGTCTCTTTAACCTTTAGCCCGAACAAAGACAAGCCGTATAAAGGGGCATTTATACAGGAAGACTTAAAGGGTTCAACAAACTCACAAAGGAGCATCCAGGAATGCCTCCTCAGAGCTATTCCTGTGACTGCTGCCCTACCACTCCATTGGCTGCATAGGAGATGAGGCGCATGGAGGAGTTTACTACAGAATTTATAGTCAAAAGCTGAGAGTTTACCTTGTCTGGGCACCCCTGCAGCTGTAGCACCCTGGAGGGTATCTCCTAGCTCTTTCAGGAGATCCCTCTGAAGTCGGGTAAAATGGGATAAATAGTTCAGCGACCTAAGCGTAAAGGCCGCTGAAGAGAAAAAGAAGGTATGTACTTACCATAAAGTTCCATGTGAGTTGTTCATCTCGTCTTCATTCTTTACTGATGAGTTTGGAGCCGATCCTTCGGCTCCGAGTCGGCCAACTGCAATGCTCGAGGTCTTCAAACAGCTTGAGGCCAAATCTCTATCCCATGATGCACCTATAGTTACCTCAGATCTTGTTTGCTGCATATAATAATACCATATGTCATTCTTTCACTCCCAAGAAAAGGTATAGAAGGACTGAGCAACCAGGATGGCTCCAGCATCTCGGTCATCTAGAGGGAGGGGCGTAAGAATGAAGGCGAGATGAACAACTCACATGGAACGTTATGATAAGTACATAACTTCTTTATGTGAAGTTGTTCTATCTCGTTCATTCTTTACTGATAGGTAGCATCCCAAGCACCATCAACCTCGGGTGGCTCACGGGAGTATATTTCTCAGGACCATGGATCCAAAGGAGGCCCTGTCCCTGTAGGCCTTGTCAACATTGTAATGAGTGATAAAGGTATGAGGTTTTGACCAAGTGGCTGCTGCGCAAATGTTATCAATAGGAAGTCTGGCAGAAAAAGCAGAGGATGTAGAAACAGCTCTGGTTGAGTGAGCCTTAATTTTATGCTGTAAAGGCATGTTAGCAGCCGAATAAGCAAAGATGATGCAATCAGATATCCATTTAGAAAGAGTTGTTTTAGCCACTTGTCTACCCTTCCTGGAGTCTGAAAATGAAACAAAGAGCTGGTCTGATTTCCTGAAATCTTTTGTTCTATCCAAATAAAATCTGAGCTGTCTGTGAACATCAAGTTTGTGCAGCATGTACTCTAAATTGTTTGAATGGTTGGGGAAGAAGACTGGCAAATCAATAATTTGGTTGAGATTAGTTTCAGTGCAAACTTTGGGCAAGAAGGAGGGGTTTGTTCTAAGTGAGACTGTCAGCATGGAATATCAAATAAGGAGGCTTGATGGATAAAGCCTGAAGCTCTGACACTCTGCAGGCAGATGTAATAGCTACTAAAAGGATGGTTTTCCATGATAAAAATATGAGGTCACATGAGGAAGCTGGTTCAAATGGCAGGAGAATTATACAGGAAAGCATAAAATTTAGATTCCATGGAGAATAGGGAGATTTCACAGGTGGTCTAATATGAAAGATCCCTTCGAGAAAGGCTTTGGATAACTTGTGTGACATAATATTCAATCCTTCAAAACCAAGATGAAAATTAGAAATGGCAGCCAGTTGAATACGAACTGTTACTGCTGCAGCTCCTTTGTTGAAAATCATAGTCAAGACCTCTAAAATGGAGGCCATGGGGGCTTGGTAAGGATCAATATTGTTTTTAGAGGCCCATATAGAAAATTGTTTTCCATTTGCTAAGATATAGCTTCCTCGTAGAAGATTTATGAGAGGATAAGAGAATTTGCTTCATCTCACTAGAAAAGTTATGGAACCTGGCTATGATGGGAATTGGAGTAGCCAAGCTGTCAACTTCAGGGACTGCAGAGAGGGATGAAGTTCCCCCGACGAGTGCATCAGAAGGTCTGGAACTGGGTCCAGAATCCAAGGGTCCTCCAAAAGATGAAGTCGAAGGAAGGGGAACCAAATCTGACAAGGGCAATGAGGGGCTATTAGAATGATGGTCCTTTCCAGGGTTTTTGCTTTCTGTAGAACCTCGGGTATCAACGGAAATGGTGGAAATGCATAGAGGAGACCCAGAGGCATACAAGTGCATCGCTTGGGGCTTCTCCCAGAGGGGGAATCAGGGCAAAGTAGCTTCTGCATTTCATGTTCATGTGACTGGCAAAAAGGTCGCAGCAAGTCTGGCCCCCATCTGCGGAATATTCTGTCCGCTATTTCTTTCTTGAGGGATCACTCATGGGGCAACAAAATTGCTCTGCTCAGCTTGTCAGCTATCACGTTGGATTTCCCTGGGATGTGCATTGCCAACAGAAAGCACTGGGTGGAAATAACACACTGCCATACTCTGAAAGCCTCGCAACAAAGGGAGTAAGACCTGGTTCCTCCTTGTTTGTTCAAACACCAGACCACTGACATGTTGTCTGTCTGAACCACAATCATACCCAGAGAAAGAAAGTCCTGAAAGTACTGCAATGCCAAAAGCACTGCTCTCATCTCTAGGAGATTGATATGCAGATGTGTCTCTTGATCAGTTCATGTGCCTTGGGCTGTCTTTCCTTGAAAATGCCCCCCCACCTTATCAGTGAAGTGTCCGTGGTCACCGTGGCTGCTGGAGGGGGTAGCACAAATGGGTGTCCTATAGTGACATGAATTAAGGTCAACCACCACTGAAGATCCTTTTTGCAGGAATTTGTGATCATTATCATGTGAGACATGGGAAGCTCTTGGTAAGACCACTAAGTGAACAACAGCCATTGGCCTAGTGGTATGACTAGAATTGCTGCTGCCATCAGGCCCAACAATTTCAGAACTTCTGATGCTGGAGCTTTGTATTTGGATATCAGAACACTGACATGCTGATGAAGAAGAAAGACTCTTTCTATTAGAAACCTTAGTGTGGTGGTGGTGGTGTCCAGTTCTGCTCCAATAAAAATGATATGCTGTGATGGTGACAAGGCAGAGTTGATTGTACTGCCCAGTTGATTGCAGAGTGACAGAGTGGACTCCCTGGCCTGAATGAGTTGAAGCCTGGTGGTGGCAGTAAGGAGCCAATCATCTAGGTATGGAAACACCTGGAATCCTAAATGCCTCAGGTGAGCCATGATCACTGCCATGCATTTGGTGAACACTCTGGGGGCTGTAGTGAGGCCAAAATGCATGGTTTGAAATTGGTAATGATTGGCTCCCAGCCGGGAGCGCAGATGATCCCTGGATGGCCTGGCCATTTTTATATTGTAGTATGCATCCTTGAGATCTCTCGAGCACATCCAGTTGTCTTTCCCTAAGAAGGGAAGTATAGACTAAAGCATGACCATCTGGAACTTCTCTTTCTTTACAGATTTGTTCAGTCTGCTGACGTCCAATATGGGTCTCCAGTCCCCCGTCTTTTTGGAACTAAAACTAATCTTGAGTAAGTTACGGATCCTGTCTGGTCTGCTGGGACTAGTTCGATGACTCTTTCTCTTAGCAATGTTTGGACCTCTATTGTTGCTTGTTCCCTGTAACTGGGTGGAACGCCCGGGATTTTTCTTATGGGTGGCGGGGGTGTTGTGAATGGGATGAAGTATCCTCTGGAAATGATACATTGTATCCAGCTGTCTTTTGTTATTTTGAGCCAGGCATCTGGGTAGAAAGATAAGCGACCCCCGACTGCCTCCAGAGTAGGACACTTAGGCCTCCTTTCAGGAGCACTGGTAGGGCTTCCCAGAGAAGTGATCTCTGTCACCCTGGTGTTGCGGACCTCCTCTGCCATGAGGGCGGCGTCTTCCATTATTGCCCCCTCCTCTGCCACTGAAGGGGGGCTCACCACGTGTGTCCTGAAAGGCTCCTTCTGCTTTTCGGAGCCACATTTTTCCTCCCCTTTGACCCTTAGGATAGGCTCTGGTAGGGGTGGAAAAATGGAGCCTGATGGCAGAGTCTTTCCGTCCTGCTCACACCTGGTTAAGGTTTCCTTCACTTTAGGCATGAAAAGGGATGAGCCATCAAAGGGGTATTCATGAAGGATGACTTGAAGGGCTCCATGAAGGAACACAAGTGCATCCAGGAGTGTCTCCTAAGAGCAACTCCTGTACCCGCTGCCCTACTCATTCCATCAGCTGCATATGAAATGAGGCACATGGATGAGTTTACTGTAGAACTGAGGGTAGCAAGCTGGGCAGCAACTTTGTCAGTGGCTCCTGCAGCTACTGTACCCTGAAGAGTATCTCCTAGCTGTTTAAGGAGATCTCTTTGTAACCTGGTAAAATGGGTTAAATAGTTGAGCGAACGAAGAGCAAAAGTCACTGAACTATACATGCGCTTCCCATATCTATCCATGATCCTGGAGTCTCTGTTAGGAGGATGAATAGACAAGGAAGTTTCAGACATTTCCTTTTTGGTGGCTGCTGCCATCACAATGGCATCAACTGGCACACCTTTTGTCAAGAAAGATTTGTCAAGGGGGCAGAAATTAACTTATTAGGCCTCCTAGAGACAGGCTCCATAGCATCCGGAAACTCCCACACCCTTCATGAGACCAGCTGCATCAGCTCATTGAAGGGTGGAGACATCCAAGAGGTGGAGGGCTGAGACCCGAAAGCCTTCAGGAGAACTGACTCATCCTCAGTAGGGCTTTTGGACTGCCAGTCACCCCTCTGCCGCAGGATATCAAGTATCTCAACGAATGAGATATCTTCAGAGGGGGACTGTGGGGACCTTTCTGACTCATCCAAGTCAGTACCAGATGTTAAAGTCTCCTGGGAGGAGTCTAGATGTTTCCTCTTACACAATCTCTTCCTGGGAACCTCATCAGTGGGGGCTTCTGGTGAGGTCTTGGAAGAGCAAGGGCTACCCAATGGGGCTTCTTGAGGCTCTGGGTCTCTACACTTAGTCAGGATGTGTGAGGCAGAAGCAGACACAGGCACTTTAGGGGAGGAGGAAACCAGACCTGAGGTCGAGGATGTCTTAGGAGACATGACTCTCCTTATGGCATCAAAAGCACCTCTACTCCAATGCGAGGGAACTGACGGATTCGAGGAAACCGTTGATACCCCTGGCACTGGGACAGTGGTCTCCGAAACAGAGATGGGACAGTGGGCTCCGAAACAGAGATAGGAGCTGAGCTCATCCCCGCCGAATCCCCAAGAGGCAGAGTGGGAACCAACAAGTCGGTCCGACTGTCCTCCCCGAACCCGACCAGAGAGTTTTTGGCTCCTAGAGTCCTCGATCAGCACCGAGGATGTCAGAGTGAACGCAGCCGAAGACACCGGAGCAGGCATCAGCTCCGAGGGTTCCAAGATCAACAGGTCAGACTCCTCCAGCTCTGAAGGACCAGCATGGCTCGGAGTAGGAACAGTTTGAGCTAGTGTAAGTGTCTTCAGGTCTGAAGCCATTTGGGTCGAAGCCAATAAAATTTTTGCCAAGGCGGGTGCCAATAACTGCTTCTGCACCACACAATCCACATCCAGATCTAAAAGGATGATAGAGGACTGAGATGAGCGCACCAAAGGTGGTACCGACTTTAATAATGGACTCTTAGGAGTTTCGGATACCGGTTCCAAGACTAGGGACCGGCTACGAAAAGAAAAGACTGTCAGTTCCAATGGCAGTAGAGCCGAAGTCAAAGATTTTTTTGATTTCTTTGAGTCAGAATTCTTAGAAGATTGAGGACTTGCTGGATCCATCTTGGTCGCTCAAAGCTTCTTGGAAGGACAGTTTCAACAAACCTCTATCTATTAATTTCCTTTTCCTTTCCTGTAGGACCCTGGAGGAGAAGCAATGGCATATAGAACAGCTGTCCTGTAAATGCAGGGTTCCTAGACAGTACACACAATTTACATGGCTGTCTGTTACAGACATCTTTTGGCCACATTTTGGGCACTTTTTAAAACCTGATATTGGCTGCTTCTCTTGGTCAGTCATTGTAATCCCAAAGAGAAAATTACTGTCACCACAAAAAATTTTAAACAGTAATTATCAATAACAGCCTTAAATAAAAACAGGCTGAGACACACACACACACACACACACACACACACACACACACACACACACACACGCACACAGTAATGCTAATGTAAATATAAGAGTGACAGGAAAAGGTAATTTACTGTCACCACAAATTGTCTAAAATACACAATATTCTACAGAATAGCTAAATCCCACAAAATTACTGTTAACTACCAAAAACTTCAACAGTAATTATTAAATTCAAACCTTTTCTAAAAAATTTAAGGCTAAACACACCACACAGCAAATAACTATAAACTATCTATTTATTATAAAATGTGACAAAAGGTCACTGACGAAACACACTCTAATAATTAGAAAAAGGTTTTTAAACTAGGCCTAAAACAAGAGGCCAACTGGAAATTTTAAAGCACACTAAGGGAAGAGAATAAATGTAGGTAAACACACCAAAAACAGCTGTAAGAGCTTTATAAAACTATTTAAACTATCTGACTATCTAAATATTAATATAAGAAAGTAAATAAGTAGAAAAAAAAACAGTTTTACTGGCCCGAGCTAATGCAGAACCTTCGATCTGTTGCAGCAGCAAACTAGATCTGGGGTAACTAGGTGCATCATGGGATAGGGACTTGGCCTCGAGCTATTTGAAGACCTCAAGCTTTGCAATTGGCTGACTTGGAGCCGAGGGATCAGCTCCGAACCCATCAGTAAAGAATGAAAGGCAAGACAGAACAACTTCACATCATACACTTCCCATATCCGTCCATCATCGAGACTCCTTATTCAGCAGATGGACAGATGAAGAAGTTTCAGCTAATTCCTTCTTGGTGGCTGCTGTCTCCACCATAGCATCTGCTGGGACACCTTTGGTTATGAACTGCTTATCATCCAAGGTAGTAATAAACTTGTTGGGCCTCCTTGGAGCAGGTTCCACTGATTCTGGAGAGCCCCATGCCTTTTGACTGACTACGCCAATGAGTTGGTTGAAAGGCGGAGACACACTCAAGAGGAGGGTCAAGATCCAAATGCCTCCAGGTATACAGACTCATCTTCAGAAGGTGAAGAGGGTCTTCCAGCCACCTTTCTGCTTCAGGATCTCTAAGATGTCTGAAAAGAAGACATCCTCAGAGGGTGACCATGGGACCCTTCTGAATCCTCTAAGTCCATATCTGACATGACAGACTCAGGGGAATCTAAATGTTTTCTCTTACAAGTCCTCTTCCGAGGGACCTCCTCAGAGGGATACTCTGGGGAGGTTTCAGAAGAGACTGGGGGGATGGTACAGCGGTTGACACCAGTCCTTTTGGGGGAGGAGTAGCAGGAGTCGAGGGTGCAGTAGTCTGGGCAGACAGCACACTCATCACCTTGAACGCATTGCAATTCTGACCCGAGACAGCCTCCAGCTCTAAGGAGCCTGAAGACCTCCCCTGTGCCAAGGAGGATGGCTCCGAGGCAGATGTGGGAGCAGACCTCACCTGCATTGAAGCTCCTAGAGGAAGAGTCAGATCCGACAAGGGTCCGATCCGACTCTCCTCCCTGGATCCAACGAGGGACTGTCAGCTTCCAGACCCTTCGAGAGAAGACAGCATCAAAGAAGTCAGAGCAGAAGCCAGGGCCGAGACACCAGATGTGGTTTTTGGACCCGACAGTTCCACTACAAGGACCTCCAGGCACTCCAGCTCCGAGATTATCCAAGTTGGAGGAGGAAAAGAAGACAAAGCAGGTATAAACATCGGCTCCACTTCCATCTGGGCTGGACTCAAGAGAATTTTGGCTAAGGCCGGTGTCCAAAGCAACCTCATCGTCAGAGAGACTCCTGGAGGATCGAGATGGGAATATGGAGGACTTATGACTACCAGCCACCGATTACAAAAGGGGTGATTGGGGCACTGAGTAGGCTGGTTCCAAAGTCGGGGACTGGCTCCTTTTTTGGCTCTGAGTTGGTTCTGATAAAGCTGGTGGAACTGATGGAGTAGTTGTCTTATCAGACCCAACAGCCTTTGGGTATGATATTGCATATTTTTCAGGCTTCTTGGTCGGCTCAGAATCTGAAGTCGAAGAAAAAGATTTTTTGGGAGACTTCTCAGATGAAGATTTAGAGGGCTGATTCCCTTCCATAGTCACGCCAAATGATTCCTTGAGTAGACCCCTTAGAATAACCTTATTTTTACATTCCTGCAGGACCCTGGAATTGAATCCATGACAGATGGAGCAGGAGTCCTGCAGATGAACTGCACCTAAGCAATATACACAGCTAGTGTGGCTATCAGTAAGCGACATCTTCTGTGTGCACGAGTCACACTTTTTAAAGCCAGATTGCTTGGCTTCCTTAACAGAATCCTTAGACATACTTCACTAAGTAGACAACCAAAGGGATAAGTAAATGGCGACAGTAGACTTATCAACCAGTACCCTGTAAGGCAGAAGGAAAAAACACAATTAACACAGCAAAGTTTTTTTTTTTTTTTTTTTAAATATAGGGGGAACAAACAAGAATAACGCTAGAGGAAAAGGTTTCTAAGTTAAACGACGATCTCCTCTAGCCAGAGGAGACATCTCTAACTGAAACAACAAAACCTCAGTGAAGGAAGTAGAAAAGGGGAAGGAAAGCCCTCTAACTACTAAGGGCAAAAAACAAAGAGGAAAAAAAATGAATCCTCTAAGTCAAACGGATTCATTCAGGACAACTTACAGCTAGATGGGATAGGGAGTAAAGGGGCCTGTGAGAAACAACGGTCCACACAACAAGCTACAACCAGTGACAATACACAACAAAAAGGGAACACTAGACTATCAAAATACAAACTGTTCTACCCTAAGCTATAGAAGTTAAAGGTTATGCACTAAAAACATAGCAAAATATTCAGTGAAAGTAAAATAGTAAAGACTTAGCCTGAGCTAGAGAAAAAGCAATCCCGAACCAGCAAAGTGGCAAACGAGATCTCGGAAATTGTTGCCAAGCATCATGGGATAGGGTGAAGCCTCGAGCCAGTAAAAAGCTCTCATGCTTTAGTATTAGGCTGAGTCAGAACCAATGCTTGGTTCCAAACCCAACCATCAAGAATGAAGGCGAGATAGGACAACATAACATTAACAGGTTCCCTTTTAAGAAGGCTTTGCAAAGTTTGTGGGAAATCAAGGACAAGTTATCTTTCCCAATGTGAAAATCTGAGATTGCTGCCAATTGTACTTTAATTGTAGAGGCAACTTCCCCATTATTAAAGAGGTGAGCAAAAAAACTCTAGAATGGACTGGATAGGTGCTATGAAGGGATCTACATTATGTTGTTGAGCCCAAATTACAAACCTCTTCCATTTACTCCTATAAAGATTCTGAGTGGATGGTTTATGGGAGGACATCAAAATATGACAGACTGGGGAGGACAGTAACGGTTGTCTGGCTATAAATGGAACTGAAGGAATCAAGCCGTCAACTTGAGGTTGGAAAAGTTGGGATGAATCATTCCTGTCAGATGTGACAGAAGATCTGGAATAGGTTCCAGAATCCAGGGTTCCTTCTGTAAATGAGGCCAGAGGAAGGGAAACCAGACTTGTTGAGGTCAAAACGGGACAATGAGGATTACTGCTCTCTTCAACCTGTTCGCTTTCTGAAGAAATTTGGAAATCAAGGGGATGGGGGAAAGGTGTACAGGAGACCGGGAGACTAATTGTGTATGACAGCATTCCCCTGTGATTCCCCTGGTGGGGGATTAGGACAAAATATCCACTGCATTTGTTGTTTAGGGGGATGCAAAGAGGTCGCAGCAAGGCTGGCCTCATGTGAGGCATGAGAATGGATCTGCTCAATTTGTCCACTAGCACGCTGGACTTTTCAGAATGTGCATAGCTATAAGAAAGAGGTTGGATGAGATCACCCATTGCCACACTCTGAGCACTTCTAGACACAGAGGGTATGATCTGGTTCTTCCTTGCTTGTTTATGTACCAGACCATAGACATGTTGCCTGATTGAATTGCCACTGTTCCCAGAGGAAGAACAGTCTGACATGCCTGCAATGCTACAAGCACTGCCCTCATCTCCTGAATGTTTATGTGCAGATTGGCCTCGTTGGCAGACCAGGTGCCTTGGACTGTCTTCCCCAGATAATGACCCCCTCCCACCCCATCTGGGAAGCATCCGTGGTCACCTTGGCCTGTGGCTTAGGGGGAACAAAGGGTTGACCTTGTGTTAACTATGCTGAATGAATCCACCATGAAAGGGTTCTTTTGCATGTGTCTGTTACGAACATTTGGTAAGACACCAGTTAGTGGGTAATTGACCATTGGGCAGCTAGAAGCCACTGAAGTATTTGCATGTGAAATCTGGTCAATGGAATTAAAACTACAGTTGCAGCCACTGATCCTAAAGCCTGTAGAACATGAAGGGTAGCTACCTTCTAGTTTCGGATCAATCTGTGTGTATGGTGCCTGATTGTCAACACTCTGGAGGATGGAAGTTTTGCAATCATCTGAGTTGTGTCCAGCAGTGCTCCTATACACTCCAGTGTATGAGAAGGGTCCAGGTGTGATTTTTGGTAATTTATGGCTATACCTAGTTCTGTGCAAATTTGAAGAACAGAGTCTCTTGCACGGATAAGTAGATGCCTGGTTGGGGCAGATATCAGACAGTCGTCTAAGTCAGGAAACACCTGGAATCCTTGCCATCTCAGGTGAGCCGCAACCATTGTCATGCACTTGGTGAACACTCTGGAGGTGGTAGTGAGACCAAAGGGCAGTGCTCTGAACTGGTAATGACTGGCTTCCAGCTGGAAGCGTAGGTGCCTTCTGGATCATCTGTCCATTTTTATATGGTAATACGCATCCTGAAGGTCTATGGAGCACATCCAATCATCCTGTTCCAAGAAAGGAAGTATGGACTGAACCATGACCATTTGGAACTTGCAGCATCAAACTGAATTGTTTAATCTGTTGAGATCTAGAATTGGTCTCCAGTCCTCTGTTTTCTTTGGAGCTAAAAAGAACCTTGAGTAAGGTCTGAATCCTCTCTGATCTCGGGGGCCTCTTGGATGAGTCTTTTTTCAAGCAGTTTTTGAATTTGAATGACTGCTTGATCTCTTTGACTGGGTGGAATGTCTGGGATTTTTTTGTTGGGGGGTAATGACAGAAAGGGATTTGGTAACCTCTGTATTATCCTCTGCACCCACATGTCGTTGGTTATTTTTTGCCAGGCACTCCACTGCAGGGAGATGTCAACCCCCAACTGCCTCCAGAGGTGGGCAATCAGGCCTCCTTTCAGAAGTACTAGAAGGGTTTCTCAAAGAAAGGTTCTCGGGACACTTGATTCTGCAGGCCTCCTCCTCCTCAAGGGCAGGGTCATCCATTATTGTTCCTCCCTCTGCCTCTGGGGGAAAACTCTCCACGTGTCCTGGTAAGACCCTTGAGATTTCTTGAACCACATTTTACCACCCCTTCTCTGACCCTTAGGGTAAGGTCTCTGAGGAGCAGAAAAACATATGCCCATGGCATAAAGTGTCTTACCTTCTTTTTCACACCTAGATAACATATCTTTGACCTTGGGAACAAAAAGGAATGTGCCGTCAAATGGAAAGTTGACAAACGAAGACTTAAAATGTTCTGCAAAATTGCATAGGTGCATCCAGGCATGCCTCCCCATAGATACAGTATACTGGAATTCAGCGCTCTACTTGTTCCTTCGGATGCTTGTGCAATGAGCCTTATGAAAGAGATAGCTACAGAGTGTAGGATCGCTAAATGGGAAGCCACCTTTTCTCATGCTCCCTCAGCTACTGCTCCTTCAAGGGTATCTGACAGCTCCTTGATCAGATCCCTTTGCAACCTGGTGAAATGGGAAAGGTAGTTCAGCGATCATAAGGCAAAAGTCACTGCAGAAAAGACTTGCTTCCCACATCTATCCATCATCCTAGAATCCTTATTAGGAGGATGAATAGTGGAACTCTCCTCTGATAGTTCTTTTTTGGTCGCTGCCACCACGACCATGGCATCTACTGCAACCCCTTTCTTCAAAAACGCCTTGTCAGCTGGAGAGGTAATTATTTTGCTTGGTCTCCAGGGAATAGGTTGGATGGAATCTAGGCTCTCCCATGCCCACCGACAGAGCAAACCTAACAGCTAATTGGTGGGCGGAGTCAACCAGGAGGTAGATGGTTGGGTACCAAAGGCTGCCAGATACACTGACTCCACAAGTGAAGGATTACTCGACTGCCAGCCTCCTCTCTGTTTTAAAATCTCTAGGAACTCTCTGAAGGAAACATCCTCAGGAGTTGACAGTGGGGATCCTTCTC
This sequence comes from Protopterus annectens, assembly GCF_019279795.1. NCBI lineage: Eukaryota > Metazoa > Chordata > Ceratodontiformes > Protopteridae > Protopterus > Protopterus annectens. The sequence continues at coordinate 656,236,408 of NC_056746.1, forward strand.
CCTCATTGAGGTCATTTCCTCCGTGGCTAACTCCTCCATGGAGTCCAAATGCTTCTTCTTGCAAGGCCTCTTCCAAAGGACTTCCTAAGTGGGATACTTTGGGGAAGTATCAGAAGAGGCAGGGGTACGCCAAATGGTATCCTGGTGCCTAAGGTCCTGTTGTCCCTGTGGAATGTCATGGTCAGAATTGTGCAGAAAACATTGATGGGATTGAGGATCTGAGGGAGTAGGTGACTTTCTAGATGTGGTGGCAGCTATAGCCTTCTCCAGAGCTCCAAAAGCTGACCACTTTTGAGTGGATAGGGACTCTAGCTCCGACAAGCCATGCTTGTGGGATAGGTTCCTCTCCAGCACAGAAGACAGCTTACCAGGGTAGCAGCTGGAACCGAGCACACCTGCACAGAAGCCCTGAGGCACATCAAGTGCTCCGAAGGTCTATGAGTTGAGTGCACTTGTGGCCCGCAAGGTTTGTTGTGGCTCTGGGAGCTCTCCGGCTACGAAAAGACCAAACAGCTCTGAGCAAAGGTCTGATCCTAGAAAAGGGACATCTTTGGATCCGAGCTAAAAGACAATGGGCATATCGGATCCGATGACTCTGAAGCTTGCCCTGAAGTTGGAGGAGGAGATAGTGGGGAATCTCTAAAAGTTTTCAGTTCTCCTTTTCCAAATGTTCTAAGGAATTTTCTCTGCCCTCGTCTAATTTTGTCAAAAAGCCGAATAAACAGTTTCAACAAAACACAGGTAAACAGACTATCTGATATTATCAATTTTTCATCTCATCCTCACATATTGGTCCAGATCTGACCCAACTTGGCCATTACAAAGCTTGTGGCAACCAAAAAGCTGTTGGATACCTCCCCTTACCCACAGTGCATCTCTCCCTTTTACCCCAGATCTTGTTTGCCATGCCAAGAAGACATGGTCTAAACCTCTAGGTCTTGGATTGTCAGCTGATATTTACAATATTTTTTCTTTTTCTTACCTACTTCTTAATCGTTTTTGTGTGATTAAGTTTTCTCTTATCTCCCCTTTGTCTCTGAACTCTTCTTTCCAGTAGTAACCACTTTTTATTAGTTTACTTTCTCTCTTTTTCCCCGCTAGTAACTTTTTTAATAGGTTACTACACTCTCCCTTCTTCCCTATATCCTTTGCGGTAGTCTTACTACTATTGTTGGCAATTTCTCTTTTCCCCTTCTTTTTCTTTTTATAAAAAAAAAATTCCTCTTTCTCTCTGAGAAATTCATTTTGTGTGCCCTTTTGTGTGCGCATGTGTGTGTGTGGATGTATTCTCAGCCTTTCCCTTTCTTCTTCATGGCTGAGAAGCAGGATAAGCCAGCGGGCTTTAAGAAATCCACAAAGTATGGTCACAAAATTCCCTTCAGTGACTCACACTCCCTGTGCATATACTGTATGGGGCCCCTTCATCTGCAGGAAGACTGCTCTATTTGTCATTCCTTCAACCACAGGGCTTTGGTTGAAAGAAAGAATAAACTCATTTTGAGGGGCATGCTACCATGTGCGTTCAAACAGGCCATTTCTGGTTATGATCCTAAATCTGTAACAACTTCTAATTCAAAGTCAACTCATTCGAGCCCTGCTTCTTCCTTTTCCTCCAAAGGTGATGACAGAGGAAAAGAGGGGCCTTAATCTGTTCCTACAGATCCTTCGGAGCCAAGATGTAAGACTTCAAAACCTCCTAAATCTTCTGAATCAGTGGCTCAGTTCTGCACCAAGCATCTCTCTATTGGATCCAGGTTTCTCATCTCTGAGTCTATCGGGTAACGATAGATCAGATCCACTGACATCGGATCTAACCACCAGTCCCTTTAAACCAATTGTGACTCTTCCAAAGGACTCGATACTCCTAGACTATAGACCTTGTTCCTTCGAGGGTACCATCCCCCTTTTTGAGCAGGCCTAAATCTCCATCAATGTCCTCCTCCCATTCAACCAGGAGCCATACAAAAGAAAACGCGGAGCAAATGGTACAGAAGATCTTGTGGGAGTAGGGCATCATCAAGTCCCTCTCAGCCCCAACCCATACGGTCCATTGTCTACCCAAATGTCTTCCTGTTCAGATTCAGACTCCTGAATCTCTTCAGGAAAAGAAGTATTTCTCTCTCTTCTACCAGAACCTACTCTACAAGAAGGAGGAGCAATAGCCTGAACTTTTTGACAAGTAAAATGAGGCCAACCATGTTATTAATGGCAGCAGCAACTTACCCAGGAATGGGTACAGGATTCTGACAAACAGGGAAACCTTCCCTGTTCCCTCTCCCAGGACTGACAAGAGTGTCTCTCCCTTACCCACCAGGAGAGGATGTGGCTAATCCCCAGTCCATAGTGACTGTAGGTGTTACACCAAAGAGATCCAAGGTAAAAGATGAGTGGTCTGAGGTACAACAAATAGCCACAGCAGGACTACCCAACAGCAACTGAGGCAAACTGCTAGCCTGCAGTGGTGACAAAGGCTGTTTGCTTAATTTTTTTTTTCTTTTTGCAGTTGGAAGAAGGACCAATCATGGGACTGGTAGTCGGTTCCATGGACATGCCAAAAATGGTGAGGAAGATGAGCAGCAAATGCCACTGAAAACTACCTGTCTACAAAGTTATTTTTTGACATAAAACACAGTAAAATAACACTATGCTACCCCCACAAAAGTAAAATAAACACAATTTCTCAGCAGGAAAAAAAATTCTGTTACTTTACACCCACTTTTAAACTGTCAGGAAAATGAGCTCTCTGTTTAGTATGTTACAGTCTCATGACTGTCCATTAAAACACAACACCCCTAGCTTTAAAATAACTTTCCTGAACAGGAAAGTGGTAAACAGCAACACAAATTAGAAAATGAAAGTTTTTTTCACACAAAAGGAACTTTCCTACCCAGCAAAGGAATAGCACAAGTCGATCCTCAAAAACCTCAGAGGAGCGTACTTTTCAGTGCAGTAACGTTCTGAAGTGCTTCGCACCCAAAGTTGTCTTTTAGTCAGTTCAGCTCAAGTTATCTAACAGTTTGGGTGCATGGAAGGTTCCCTGAAGCTTTGGAAGCTTGCCAGCTGTTATAACCTTATAGCTAAGGCTACTGTAGCAGTGATCAATATGATGAACATCTCATGTATTCTGTCATTGTTGGCACTTGTTTACTCTGCAGATATTAAGTGTTTGCTTTTAAAATGACTGTATCCCTGGGCTGAACCTGAACACCATCAAAGTAGATCATTGTTGAAAATTGGTTACCAAGTATAAAAAAAAAATGAAATATTTTCCTAGCCATGTATTTGTTGAAATGGTAGGAATTTCAAATGTAGAAACCTTGGCTCACAAGATGTTCTGTACTTGAACTCTTCCCCTTGCGTGCCTTTTTCAGTGTCAGTACAGTCCCTTTAGGTCAATTTGCAAGACATCACTCCAGTTGTAGATCACTTAAAAAAAATATTCGCCAGCAATCATTTTGATGAAACGAACTTGACAAATTAATTTTTCTTAAGTGAGCAACTTTCTGAAAATGTTTGAAAATAGCATCTTCTGGGAGGTACAAAGCCCAACACAGAAACATACAGGGGCTTATGCTTCAGACACCCCTTAATTTATAGAAGCAACATAGGGACTATTGCTTTTTTGGGGAACAACATCTTCCTGACATTACAATGGCCTTAAGCTAGTGATCTCCCTAGAAGCGACACAGGGCTATTGCTTTTTTGGGGAACGCCATCTTTCTGACATTACAGTGGTCTTAAGCTAGTGACCCAACACACACACACACACACACACACACACACACACACACACACACACACACACACACACACACACACACACACAGAATGAAACTATCTTTCTATCATTGTGCACAAATGGAAACAACTTTCCACTTTGCATCAAAAAAGTCTTCAGACAACAGGACTAGTTTGGTTAAATCTTATTCTCTGTGTCAAGATTCAGACAATCTAGTTTGAACAAGGTGACTGACTACCATCATTCACTTTCAGTTCCTCTTCTACACACCTTGTAGCCACATGTTGTCAAAGCAATGATTCACAGTCATCAGCTTTTTCTTTTAACAGTGTTGTTACACAATGAGCCTCTTCCAATGCATTTTTGATGGCATTTTATGATGGTTTCCTGCACAGCACTGACATAATTACTGTGCATCCATCTGCTCATTGCTGCAATACACTTTTCTATCCAACATAGTTATATGAAAAATCAGGAAAGAGAGCATGGCCAATTTTGTGTCAGTTTTCTACTCCATCCTGCTATGTTGATCCAGGTTTACATAACCTGTACTTTATATTTTATTGTGCAAATTCCCCAATCAATTTTACATTACCCTATCTCTGTCTGTTATGGGCATTTCAGAATAAGAGGGTTCTGGTAGCTTTCTTAGAATGTACCAGAATTAAAAAATTTCTAATTTGCAGTAGTCGGTGTTCTCCATTCTGTATTTTGTATGCTTTACTGGTGAAGGAGTGGAGGAATCGTGTATATTTTTTGGATATTATGTCGGTGGACACCGTCTCTGTCACCCATTTGGGTGTACCATCACTACAGCCAGTGAATTTGGCATCTTTATGGAAGGAGAGAGAGGAGAAAATGGCCAATAATGACCCTTGGGAAAGCTCAAGCATAGATTTTTCTGAGAGGTATGTGGAGTTGGAGAGAGCATTAATCAAAGAAGTCACTACATTTTATGATTTAAAATTACTGGAAAAATACATAAAAACTAATATCACTCCGAGGGGTCTTAGAGTGGAACGGTTACCAGCCTTTGAATTTTCGGAAGATGAACTGGACTTGTCTGCTGAGTGGAAGGACATTTCAGTGAAATGTACTTTGGGCTGGCTTGCTGTGTTAGTTAAAAGAAATGAGAGAACACTAAATAAAACTCGATCTTCCATCCTGCTTTTGCAGGATGAGCTGATAGAAGAAAGTTACGTGACTGTGTTTAACAAAAATATGATCGAAATCAAAAATAGAGTGTCTAAGATAGAAACGGAGGTGGTTTCCCGAAAGAAGAGAAAATATCTTCGTGATATTAAAGACCATGAAACAGGTAAACTGTTTTCATGGCAATATAGCTTTAAGAAAAAGCGTGGAGCTTCCCGTGACGTCATCAGGGGCCCGAGATCCGTCGGTGGTGGTGAAACCTCAGCGTCTTCAGCAGATGAGTCGAGTAGTAGGAAGAGTGTATCGTTCGAGAGCTTGAACACAGAGCAGGAATCCAGCATGGGAGTCAACAATGCAACAAGCGACACAGACCAAACGGCGGTGCAGCAAAAGGGAAGAGGCCGTCGTTTTCAAAGCAAAGGGAGAAGGAGGTGATAATTTAGCAAGTTTCAGCAGACATGGAACTATTCTCTCAGAGACTTTTTTCCAAAGGGAGAGAGGGGTTCAACAGGTTCAACAGGATCATGTGCAGTTTCCAACGCTTAAAGGAAGCAGTCGTCATTCGGATGAAGTGGTTCCCTTACAGGACTCTGATTCATTGGTTTTTGATGCTGTGGACATTTGCGAAGGTGAGAACTATAATGTAATAAATATCTCAGATTTAAATATAACTGAGAGTGCCAAACAAGTTCTTTATAAAGGCACTAAATTTGTACCTGTTTGTTTCCCTTCTCTTGCTGATTTGTCCTTGGAAATTAAGCAGTTTTGCAGAAAGCTGTTTCTGAGGGAATTTTTTGCAGTTCAAACTTTATTTGACAATAGACATAAATGTGATTCCAATATAAATGCTCCATTGACTGATAATTTAAATAATGTTGAGGAGAATTTGGCTAGTTTAGAAATTTTAGACGAGTTGAACCTCACATTACATGAAAATGATTTGGTGGACATATATGAACAAGATGAAGTGTGTGATGTTGGGGGGGGGTTTACCTTTAACACTGGTTATGGTAGACTAACGGTTCCCCATTTACCCTGCCAAAGTGAATTCATGCCACCTAGAAAGAACATGGTCATTAGTGTATTTGAGAAAACTTTACTAAACACTTTGGAAGAAGAATATGTAAAGTTTTGTGGTCAAGAAAGAAATTACAACTTGAAAAGGGATGAATGGAAAGCTTTATGTGATTTAAAGGACATGAATAAAAAGTATGTATTCACTCAAGCAGACAAGGGAGGGAACTGGGTTGTTCTTCCTAGGGACAAATATAATTCCATGGCCATGGAGCTTTTGAGGGACCATGATACTTATTCTGAGTTACCCTTAAATCCAATGAAAGAATATAACATGCTATTGTTGGAAATACTGGAAAGGGGCGAGCGGCTGGGCTTTTTATCTCCAGGGGATGTTAGAAAGTTACATGTTAAGAATCCACGAGTGGCCAGATTTTTTACCATCCCTAAAATACATAAAAATCTCATGGATCCACCCGGACGCCCCATAGTTTCGGGGAAAGGTGGATACTTACAGAATGTAGGTATATTTTTGGATTCCCTTTTAAAGGGGTACCTAGAAAGGGTACAATCTCATGTCAAGAACAGTGAAGAGGTGTGTTTCAAGGTTAGCAATATAGCATGGGATGAAGATTTTTATTGGGCTAGCATAGACGTTAAATCTTTATATACTAGCATTAACAGGTTGCATGGTCTAAGAGCAGTGGAAAAAATGTTAGGGGATGGACCCAGAACATTTTTCATCATCAGTTTGTTGGACTTTTGTCTCACGCACAATTGTTTTGAATTTGAGGGTAAACATTTTTTGCAAAAAGAGGGTACAGCTATGGGGGCGGCCTTTGCGCCCTCATATGCTATTTTGTTTATGGCCCATTTTGAAAATAGTTACATTTATCCCTCTCTTTTTTATAAAAGGAAGGTGGTCAAATACATGAGGTTTATCGACGACCTTTTATTTTTGTGCAGTGGTGTACCAGAGGAGTTCGAGAATTTTGTTTCAGAATTGAAGCAAAATAATTGGGGTTTGGATTTTACTTATACCATAGGGGGTAGAACTATCCATTATTTGGATGTAGAAATTTATGTGAACCAGGATGACAAAATTCAATACAAACCTCATTATAAGAAGACTGCAGCTGAAAATTTTCTCCATGCTTCCAGCATGCATAGTGATTCCTTGATTAATTCTCTCCCATTTGGTGAGTTTAAAAGAATAGGGAGACACATTTCAGAATAGAATTTGATTCCTATGGAATTCAATAAGGTGGAAGGAAAGTTATTAGAGAGTTATTAGAGAGAGGATATTCTGTCATGAGTGTTAAAAAAGCTAGAAGAAGGGTGGAGAATGAGTTGGGCATTATAAGAAGGTCCAGCAATAGGGTTAGATTTAGGGGGATGGGGCACTCTGGAAATCATGATATTCATGATAAAAATAGTGGTGGGTTCAAGGATTCTAATGGAAAAATATTTTTTGTAACCAGATTTTCCCATTTTTCTCAAACTTTGAAGGGACTAGTGGATAGATTTTGGCCAATTATTTGTGAAGATGAGAAGATAGGAAAACTCTTTCCGTCACGGGTGACCTTTTCATATAAGAGATATTTTAATCTCAGGGAAATTCTAAATTTTAGAAAAAATGGTGGAGGGGGTGAAGATGATAGAAAGGGATCATTTAGGTGCGGAAAATGTAAAGTGTGTAAGTGGATTAGGAATTTGGATGGTTGCAAAATTAATGGGGTCAAATACAATGCCACTGAATTTTATAATTGCAACTCAACTGGGGTTGTGTATATTATAGGATGTGGCTGTGAGAGACAAAATTGGTACATTGGACAAACAACTAGAAGGGTTAAATTAAGGATTTTGGAACACCTAGGAGATATAAGGCACAAGAGGCTGGAGAGCCCAGTGGGAAAACATTTTGTTGACAATCATGGGGGGGTCCCAGATGGTTTTGTCTTCAGTGTATTAGGTAGACCTAATGTATTTGGTAATGAGGCCATTTTTCGTGAAAAATTACTTTTGATGGAGTCAAGGTTCATTCTCAATTTAAAAACTATGTTTCCAAATGGAATGAATATGGAGGTGTAATGTGTTTTTTCCATATAACAATTTTCTCAGTAATTTTTTCAGTAATTTTTTCAGTAATTTTTTCAAGAATTTTTTCTTAATTATTTTTATGGATTTTCTCATACATATTTCACAACACTAATTTCTTCACATATTTCTCAATATTTTCTAACGTTTAGGGAAAAGGGATTGCTTGCAAGGGCAACATTATTAGAACAATAGGTATACATATTATTAGTAATAATATTTATATTTATGTATATATTATCAGAAGTATTTATGAAATGAATGTTATTTATTCTCCAGTTAACATGTTGTATAGTTGTGCTTAAGAAATGCCAAATTTGTTTCCCTAAAGTAGTAAAGAAATGATTGTAACTATTTAATTGGGGGATGGTGCATCAATTATTTAATTAAAAGATTTGTATAAAAATGGGTGGAGCATTATGTAAAATGTATTCCAGGAGAAGGCGAAGGCCGAGGTACCAGAATTAAAAAATTTCTAATTTGCAGTAGTCGGTGTTCTCCATTCTGTATTTTGTATGCTTTACTGGTGAAGGAGTGGAGGAATCGTGTATATTTTTTAGAATGTATCTACTAACTTTTGATGGTTAGGTGTGTAGAAGCAAAAGTAGATTAGGAGTCAGTCAAAACAGAGGGGGAAAACTAGAAGGAAATGAAAGAAATGCAGGAAAATGAGTAAGAAAACCGGTGAGAAAATGAGATGGTAATGTGCCTTAGTGACTTGAGTGGAGGTGAGTGCAAAGTGTAAAGGAGGACTGGAAGAAAGCTAGAAGCTGAGGTATTTCAAACAGACTGGATGACTGGGAGCTCAGAGCATGTGTCAGTCAGCAAGCCGACAGACAGATGAGGACCCAGATTCCTGGGTAAATGAAGTATGAGGACACAGGAAAGTCTAGCGAGGGCAGCAAAGATGGAGCAGAGAAGACGGTAACCACAAATGAAAAATTCAAGACTGAGATGAAGAGGCAGAGAAGGTAGAACAAATTAGGTCAGAAATAAATGAATGTGCCAGAATGGAAAGTTCAGACTGATACACACATGACAGGGAGGACTAAAGTGAAGGGAAGTAAGGAAGAGAAAGAGAAGAAAAAAGAAGTGGAGTGGTTAGGTAGGCCAGGAAGAAACAGCAAGAAGACAGAGAAGCAGGAAAGGGGTGACAGACTTTCAGGCAGTTTAAACAGGATAAGCAGAGGTGGTAAAAGCCACAGTGTTTGAAGCTGTTATGTCAGGAGGAATACTTTAGCAGAAGTGTGTAGAAGAGTTTCCAAAGGCCATCTAACAAGGATTGCAGCACGTCTGGCAAGTGAAAAAAGGGAGGAAGGAGATGTAATGACTGGAGACTTGATCACAAGAAAGACTGGCACTGAAAACTGGTCCAAGACTGATCCTGGACAAGACAAGTTGGGAAGCAGAAAGCTTCTCATTAAGATCAGTAAGTGCACAAATGTCACAGTACATGTGAGAACCACTGTAAGGCCATACAGAATTACACAATGGGTCAGGACATGAAAACAGTGTGTGGAGGCCTTTTTAGACGTGCTTCTTGTACCATCTGCAGAACAGCAAGGGTTGATAAAATCCAGAACTACAATGTCTAGTTGAGAAAGTGGACTGATAAGCAGGGATATGGCCGAGTGGGTGAATGGTGGAGAAGGCAAGGCAAGTGCAACCTCTTTGTCGCTGATAGATATCACCTCCCTCTCTCTGTGGATCAGCTAAACTGTAATCCAGAATGGAAAGGTATATCAGGATGACTATGTCATTAAAATGAGGTGGATTAAAGGGTGGGAAGCAGACTGACAAGATGACAAAAGAAGGCCAGAATGAGGTCTTGGGTAAACAAGGATAATGACAAGCAGGAAAGTACAGCAGTCATAAGTTTATAGGTTCATAGGTGATCACTAGGCTAACAGCCCTAGGAGACCTTTTTAAGACTAGCCATGTTTTCCCATTTGCAACTGACCGGAAAAATTACCCAAAGGCAAACAGTTGTGTTTAGGTGGCAGAACATTTACAAGTTGCCTCTGTCTAAAAGGGCCATAGGTGTCATTCCAGGGGTAAATTTTCAGTTCCCCATTCATTGCTCTGGTTTGTATTTAAATAGGGTAAGGGACGGATTCTGCTTCGCATGAATGGGTTGCCAGTTTCAGAGTATGGGTAATTTCTGAAATACATACCTGTCCCTCTAATATACTCTATTTATGTTGCAAACAAGGCTTAGTTCAACTGGCTGTTTTTAATGCCGGCAGACTTGCAGATGTGCAACAAGTCCATCAGTACTGGATCAGATGATGTCTTGTAAGCCATGCACAGATCACCTCTTAGTAGCTAGAAGGAGGCTAGGTAAAGATAAAGTTTTGAGGAGTTCTACATATTCTATGTGGTTTATGCCTTGTATTCTATTTTTGTGAGCAACCTTTGTGAGCATTCTAGTTGTTGCATATGCCTTGTAAGGTATATGCCAAAGGAAGCACTGTAGTCAATGAATGGTCTAATAAGGGATGAGTAAAGCAGGATAGTGACATCTTTGAACTTATGACATAACTTTGCTTATAAGTTGCACAATACAGAATGATTTTCTTACAACAGGAGACATATAATGGCTAAGGCCAAGACAGTGTCCACATATGTTCCCAAGTCCCTAACACTGGGTCTAATCTTAGGAACATATTGCCTATGCAGTAATTCCTAGGCGTGGCTGACTTTATTACAGATACTATTATCCATTTTTTGGCATTCAGTTTTAGACCATGGCTCTTGTGCCAATAATTAGTTTGCAACAAGCCCACTTGAAAGATATTAGGATCCTTGGAGGATTCTACAACTGTGGCAAGCTTGCAGTCATCTACAAATTTAGTCAACCAGAGCCCTTTAACATTAGCTTTGACTTCAGGAAAATATATGCCAAAAATGAGTGGCCCAGAACCAAGTCCTGAAGGACTCTGCTGGTGACCAGCCTTTTTGTGGAATTAGAGTCCCCTACCTTCTTGTGTCTTATGTGTGAGACAGTTGGTTATCTAACAAATGACATAGGGGTTTACTCATAGTTTTATGAGTTTGTCAAAAATGTATGAATGGGAAATACTGTTTGTTAACTATGAATGAATGGAGAATAGTGTAGAATGTTTTGGCCAGGTGAACATATGCAGTGTGCACCATTTTGTTCTTGTGTATAGCTTTGGTGACTTTCTTGAAAACTCCACCAGGCTAAGCAGGCATGATCTGCTCTTGACAAAACCAAACTGTGCTGACTCTAATGTCTGAAGATTTCCTATGTCTTTATTTACAAGGTACATGATAATTCTTTCCATGGTCTTACACAACAGACTATTTTGACTTATGGATCTGTAATTACCTAGTTCAAATGATGTTGTGCCCTTGTGGAGAGGGATAACTGTTGCAGTCCTCCATTCACTAGGCACAAAGCCAGTTTGGAAGCTAAGACTGAGCAGTGATCATAGATGACTCAATAGGTTATGTTTCATACTATTCAGGATGTATCCTGGGATATTATCCAGGCCCACAATGCAGTATTTTTTGCTTTGGAGAGCACGTTGAGGACCTGATTGCTATTGATAGCAAGGGGAGTCAAATGTATCTCTTGGGCGGTGTCAGGGGGAAGAGTGGGGTGAAACTGGAGTTAAATTCATCAGCAAGTAGGTTTGGTATACCCTCCATCTCCATATAGGTGGTTCCATTTATAATTAGTTCAACACATTTTTGTGTATTACTTCTGAGTTGAGGACATAGCTGAAGAAGGCCTTGTGGTTTAACTTTGCCTGTGATGCAATCTTTGCTTCTAATTTGGCTTTGGAGGAATTGATAAAACTCCTGAGTTGCTTATTTCTTTTAATGAGGGGATTCTTGACTTGCTGGGCACTGCACTTCCTAGTTTTGGCCATGTTTTTCTTGTCTTTTTAATGTAATCTGTTGATATTGGGATGGCTTTTTCCCTGAATTAGTCCTGTGCTTATTCCAGGTTGGTACAGCTACCTCGGTGAAGTTGTTTACATGATGGTATAGAGGTTCTTTGAACAATTCTGCATAGGCAGAAAAGTTCAAGTAGTATGGGGGGGACTTGAAACTTTGCCAAGGTATCTCTTGGTAGTAGGATGTTTGCTTTGGAATAATTTCTAAACAGTCGAGGGTTAGACAGAGTCAAAGGTTTTAGTTTAATTTCAAAGGAGTCAGTTTTATTGCCAGATCTGACAAGTGAGGCTGTTATACAAGGGTGAGTGCAAAATTCTCCCATGTTTGTAAGGATCAGGTCAAGGATGATGGCACAAACAGTGGCTGTATGCACTACCTGGACCAGTGCATTTGTGTTGAGGAACTCCAGAAATCTCTGGGCCTGTGTATTGGAAGTTGTGTATGTTTCATAATCTATAGTGGTGCAGTTGAAGTCACCCAGGAAAATAGTGTGAGGTTCACTGCAGAGTGACTCCAGTACATTTAGGTATCTGGTGTTGGTATCCTAGGTCACAGAGGGGGACTTACAGGTTGCAATGATATGGTATGGTATGGGACTCTGCATATAGTGAGCTGGACATGGAGAAGCTCAACTAAGTCATACTGCTTGACAAGTCTTGAGATGTGAAAATTTTTGATGAATATTCAGACAGCTGCACCTTTTGTCCCTTCTTGTGCAGCAGCTGGTCTAAAATATATGAAAGGCATTATAGTTTTGTACTACCAGGGTGCTCAGAGCAGTTGTAAACCATTTCTCCATAACTACACGGATGTGCACATTCTCCAGGGTGAGGAGAGTTGACAAGAAATGAAGTTTTTTTGTTTAGACTCTTAGAACTGAGCAGTTATACCCTCTGTTTTTTCTGGGTTGGTTTTGCCGTATTGGAAGGTTTATTATTTTGGCATTACCTAAAATAAAGGCACTCTGGGGGTGGACAAAGTTTTAGCCAATATTCGAAAGCCTAAAGGGGACAGGTGCAGACCATCCTTGGTGAAGTACTATGGTATTGTGCTACATCAATTATATTCTCCGAAACTGACAAATATTGTAACCCCTTCAGGATTTCCAAGATGGTTGCATACTGATCATCAGATTGATTTCAGTTCTCCCAGTGTGAAAAAAGAAACAGAGATAATGGCCAGAAACTCTGCATGTTTTAGTAAATTCATTTACTTGCTAATAAATACACATCCTGAATGCAGCAAGGAAGAAACTTAGAGAGCCTGAAAGAAAATCAAGTAGAAAAGGTGAAGAAAAAAGACCAGCTGGGAAGAATCCTGCAGTTGTTTGGCAAAAAAACAGTTCAAGTTCCAGCTTTGATGAAACACATGGCATCCTGTAATCTAGAGGAAAAAATAAATAAAATGTGCTCAAAGCTGATTAAAATAAAACACCAAAGGAGTAAATCAACTCAAATAACAAAAGGCTGGGAAAAAATGGAAGAAGCATTAAACAGCTATTCAGATAAACTGATAAATTTGCAAAAAAAAAAAACAGCTGAGTATGACACTGTTCAAGAACTGCTGTTTCAAAAAATTGTAGTTGGACAGAGCACACAAGGAAAATTTGAGATTTTCTGCTGTATCAGAGAAACTGGAAGGAACAGACTATTAATTTTATGAAAACACAAATAAGCAGCTGGATTGGTATTTGGGGCATATGCAGGATTTGTTAACTGAAAGGGCACATCCTGTGTATGCCCCAAAACCTTGCCATGAGAAAGCAACCAATACCTGAGTTAGTAAAGATATAATCATACCAGCAGAAAGAATTGGTTGTGACAAATATGTGGTAAAAAGGCAAAGTATTAAAAAATACAGACAGCAGAGTGTAGAAAATGATTACTCACTGCAGATCGGGTAGATGAAAAGAAAATTTATCCCAGCAATCAGGGAATACCGAGAGGCAGGTGTGAGATTCAAGCTGTTGAACCTAGTTGTCTTCGGAATATTTTTTTCCTGGAGGATCAGAGTCATTTTTTTGATATACAAAAGGTTAAGGAGGAAATATAAATATCTGTTCAACAAAAAGGGTGCCATCAAACAGGACACCGTCTCTCATTCTTCTGATTATAAGGCTTCTAGAGAAACTTTGCCAGTGAAACATTTTCCACTCCAAAGGGGAAAAAAAAGCACAGGAACAGACTAGAAGAATCAGGAGTACCTCGGACTTGAACTGGAGTCTAAGGTAGGGAGATGGAGATGAACAAGTAGACTAGCACATCTGAAACTAGTGAATAGATGTTAGACTGTAAAGCATCAAACAAGAAAAAGCGGTAATATTGGCCTTTTAAGTTCATAGGTTCATAGTTGTTTACTAGGAAAGTGGTCGAATGGGTCTTTTTAATCCTAGCCATGAATTCCATATCTCTGACAAGTTCTGGTACCCCTGATAAGTGTAGGTAGGGACTTGGGAGGTGAAACATTTACAAGCAGGGGACTGGGAGATGAAACATTTACGGGCTGCCTGTGCCTTTTAGAGACATAGGTGCCAAACCAGGGATGAATTTCCTGTTCCCTATCCAATTATCCAAGTTACACTTGAATTGAGTTAGGGAGGATCTCTGTTTCACAAGGATGGGGACCCTGTTCCACAAAAGGGGTAGTATCTGGGATACATACTTGTCTCTCTAGCAGGTCCTATTTATATCACAGTCAAGGTTTAAGTCTTTAGAATGGGTAATTTTGGTACTGTTTGTTTTGCAGATATGCCAGAACTCCATCAGAGAGGGGGTCTGATGCCAGGTATAGATCTGTCTTCAACAGCGTGTAGGAAACAGAATGCAGGGAGACAGCCTTGAGGCAGTCTGCACAGGACATGTTACTTATGCCCTGTATTCTTTTAGTGAGGAACCTCTATGGATGCTCCAATTGTTGGATATGCTTCGTTAGGTACATACAAAGGGGTGGATTGTACTCATTGATATGTCTGATAAATGCTGAATACAGTGGAACAATGACTTCCTTGGACCTAGATGCCATACCTTTGTTTATAAGTTGCACAACATAGAATGATTTTCTTACTACTGCAGACGTGATGGTCAAAGACTAAATAACTATCCGTATGTGTCCTCAACTCCCTAACTATTGGGTCAACTCTTAGGGGATGTGTTGTCAATATGACAGTTACCAGGGGTGGATGACTTCCTGAAATATACTATTATGCATTTCTTGGCATTTAGTTTTAGTCCGTGGCTCTGGCACCAGTTCTTTGTCTGTGTCAGCCCTCCCTTCCTGGAGAAGATTTGTGTCAGTGGGTGATTCAATTACAGCTCCTAATTTGCAATCATCTGCAAATTAAGTCATCCAGAGGCTATTGACATTGACCTGGACTTCAGAGAAGCCAATGCCAAAACACAGCGGTCCAAGGACCGATCCCTGAAGGACTCTTCTTGTGACTGGCCTCTTTGAAAAGGTGGACTCCCCAATTCTAACTTCCTGGGTTCTGTCAGTGAGCTAGCTGGCTATCCACTGGAGTTACATAAGGGTTTGTACCTAAAATCTTAAGTTTGTCAACAATGCCTGAGTGGGGTATTGTGTCAAATGCCTTGGCCAGATGAAGGTAGGCAGTGTGAACCATTTTCCCGTCATCCATTTCTTTGGTAACCTTCTCAAAGAAGTCCAGCAGGCTGAATAGGCATGACCTGCCCCTTTTTTTTTTGGCATGACCTGCCTTTGATGAAACCAAACTGGGTTGGGTCCAGTGTCTGGAGGTTTCCTATGTCATCACTGGTCATTTCTATTGATGGCTTTGTATATGACACTAGCAAGATGTATGGGTCTGTAGATAGCCCATCTTTGTGTTGAGGGATGACTGTTGCTGTTCTCCACTCATGAGGTACAAAGCCTGTTTGGAGGCTACAGTTAAATAGCAATTCTAGAGGGTCTGACAAATCATGTTTCATGGTATTTAGAAGTTATTTTGGGATATTGCCTGGGCCCACTGATGGAGTGCTCTTGGCCTTAGAGAGAGCATTAAGGATCTGTCCACTAGTGATAGCAGAGGAGTTATATTTGATAGTATTTCCTGAGGGAAGATTGATGGGGAAAGATGGGGAAAGCTGGAACTGAATTTGTTGGCCAGTAGGTTTGCTATACCGTTTGGCTCAGTATAGGTGGCTCCATTTACAATGGGCTCTGCTGCACACAATTGTGTATTGCCTTTGAGGTTGCAGACATAGTTAAAGGATGTCTTGTGCCTGCCCCTGTCCTTGGAGGCCAAATTTTCCACAAATATGGCTTTGGTGGAATTTATTTGTCCTTTGAGTTGTCTGTTTAGTTTGATGAGGGTTTGATGAGAGTGATTTTATCCTGCTGGGTGCTACACCTCCTATTTTTTGCCATGATTTTCTTCTTTCTGTTATACAGCCTACTGATGTTGTGATTCCACCAGGGTGGCTTGTTTTTGGAGTTAGTTTTATACTTCTTTCTGATGGGTACAGCTGCCTCACTGTAGCGCTTAACATGCTTATATAGGATTTCTGTGAACAGTTCTACGTAGGCAGCAGTGTTCTCAGGGGTTATGGTGGCTTGACTTTGTTAAACATGTGGGGGACTGAAACACATATGTCCCAGTTCATGTCATTAATGTCTGGCAGGACACGGAAGGGAAGGAGAAAAAAAAAAGAAATGTAACTAAGTAAAACAATGTTTGGTCTGAAAAGTATCTTGTGATGTCCCCTGATACTCTAGTATCTTTATCACGTACAACAATAGCTGAAAATACTTTACCACTGATACTGGAGAGGGACATTCACTTGGAACAAAAATGGATATACCCAGTATTTCCAGATGCAGCTCTCTGCATCTTGCACAATTTCCCTTAAGAGCACACAGGGAAACAACAGTCCGGGTCTGAATTTCTCTATCGGTCATCTTCTAGGTCCCCAATAACACTCCCCACAATCACAGCTACAGAGCTGAGACCTCAGCTGAGGTGTTCAAGCCAAGTTCTCCATGCCAAGTTCTCCACCACTCTCTCTATGAAACCAGTGCTTCATGTCCCTGCTCCAAGTAGCTGATACACACATACTTTGAGATTTGATTTTCATGCGTGTGCGCACGCACACATACACACACACACAGACACACACACACACACACACACACACACACACACACACACATACACACACACGCATGCACATGCACACACATACACCCTTCTGGGAAAGGCTGGCACAGATTTGCTAGCTCTGCCCCCTTCTTCCCAGACTATAAGGTAGTTACACTACCACCAGACACTCCAAAGCCAGCTACTCTAAGGCTCTTGCAAGGATACCCAATTATACTGAGTGAAATTAATATTAATACATTTGGTAATGTTGACCAAACAAGCAAAGCTTTCAGGAGTGGCCGCAGTGTCGCCTAATAAATATAAGCACTTTCAAAGGTTAACATATTCTCTAAAAGACCAGCCACAATGAAAAGTTTAAATATATTTAATAATAAATAATAAAAAAAACATGAAAATACTAGATATCTATTTACAATAAGTCTCAGAGTTTCAATCACAGGAAATATTAAAATAACACAGGTGGATAGTTTCACACAGATACAGAAAAACAGTACTTAAGTAATCTCACTAAATTTTCTTGACTGATCTAAAGAATTACTATTCCCTGGTCACTTACCAGAGCAAGGCAAGATGAAGTGGATGAGAGATCCTTCTGTGTCATATTCTAAGACACAGACTGCTCTGAGACTTCAGTCTCACCTAGTATTAAACATTATTTTTAGTGATGATTACAGAATGATATCACATACATCTGGACGTCGGACTTCTGGTTTTCATGCAACACCCCCTCCCCCCACTTCCACTCTTCCTACAGGAGCTAAAAAAAAAAGCTTTAAACAGACACTGGGTCTATAGCTTCATTCAAAACTGTGAGATAACATCTTTATGGCCTAGGCCCAGTAATTTAATTTCTTATTATTTTCCAAAAGTCAGGTGACTTGAGATTAACCTGTCCTCTTCCAGTACCCTCTGTTACAATATATACATTTAAACAGTTACAATAATGCATGTATATTTCTTTTTCTGTCCAGCAGGACACACTATTGGTACATTTTTAACACAAGCATTTGTACAAATCAGTTTGATATTCAAATAACATATAATTCTTTACTAAATTCCAGCGAGCTGTGCTGGCATATGTTAAACATCCATTGCCCTACTTCTCCTGGCATAGCTGGCAATAGCTTGCATCATCACATATCTGTATAAAATATTGCATGATATAAATTGCATGTTATACAGTAAAGCATTTTCAGCTATTGTTGTACGTGATAAAGATACTAGAGTAAGCAAGTGCCTTTTTTATTCTTTTTTGTTTTAAGAAATGTATGCATTACAATGAAAAATGAGAAGAAAGGCTGGACAAAAGCATGTTTAAGTTAATACGCTGTAATCTACAGATTATAATATATGTAGAGTTGATACATTCTCTTTTTCTTTTGCACAGGTGAATGTCTGGATTAAGGCCTTTGGCTTAATCTAATAACAAGTGTTTTGTGTGTTAGCAAGTAAGTAAGAGGACACTGAATGTAATAGAAAGTTTTTCTTGGCAAATAAATGTTCATTGTAAGTTGAGAATTTTGCAAAGCTGTACATTTGGTACTTGTGCTTCCATGGAGACAAGCTATGGGAGAAGCAATAAAAGGTAGAACACTTTTTAATGCTAAAATGTGTTGTTTTCTGAAAGCATATAAACTGTGTTTCACAGCTGGGAGGGGAATGAAAACAAGACAAAAACAGCAAGTAGTGTAAGTAAGAGCAAAGGCTGTAACACGTAGTTATGCTTGTGTGTACAGATGTTGTTCATGTCAGTAGGGGTAAACTTCATTATTTAAAGATGTACAAAGTTTTGTGGAATGTTAATGCACTCACAGGTATAGACGAAAAGGTAAAAGTACTGAATTATATTAAAAAATGCTACAAAAGACATGTTTAGAAAGAAGTGAGCATGTGAATTTGATAAAGAAAGGGTTTCAGGATGGATATTCAGCAGAATATTAGGGAGAAAGGAAAAGGGGTGTAATTATACTAAAGGCTAGAGGAGGTCCAATAGTAACAGAACAGGGAAAATGATAATAATGGCAGATTTGTGGTAGTTAAGGGGCTACTGCCAAGGGAGGAGGATTACTCTTGCATGGATTTATATTCCACAAAAAACTGTTATTATGGGGCTTAAGAAAATTTTAGTAGAAATAAACAGCTTTTAGCAGGAAATGTTACTTATAGATGGGGACTGGAACTTGGTTTACAGCAGTGAGGATGTATCTGGGAGGGTCTAGATGAGAACATATAACAAAAGAAGCTAGATTTCTGAAGAAATTTATGAAAATATTTGGTACGGAAGACATGGAGTCAGTAGCAGGAAATGAGGAAATTTACATATTATTCCCCAAGGTACAATAGCTGGGCTAGCCTGGACAGTAATTATATTTCCCAGTAACATGTTCATTTAACTGAAAGCCTTGACACACATCCAATAACTATTTCAGACCATGTGTCAATAACTGAAATAAAAATGAGGGGCAATGAAGTAAAAATTAGACACTAGCACTTCTCCACCTAACTGTTAAAAATAATTTAAGGAAATTATTTGAGAACTATTAGGGAAGAAAGAAACTACTTCAGAAGGTATAGCTCGTGAGTGGGATAACATGAAAGTGGACTTTAAAAATAGGGTAGAAATAAAAGAAAAAGAGATATGGTTAACAAGTAACAGAAATTATTTAGAGGGGCTGACAAAGATCAAAGTATTGCAAAATAAGGGGAATCTCAGAGAACAAGAAGTGGAAATGCAGAGTATCTGGGTAATATGCAAGAGTTTAAAAAGATTGCTATTAAGCAACCATTTTTGATAATAACTCCACAGCATAAAAACGCTTAGCTTAATAACTAGGCAACAGAAAGCAGACAAGGCTGTTTCCAAACTTAAGGAGCCTACAGGAAGAAAAATAACCAGAGATTCTGTAGAATTATTAGAGATATTTTAGAAATTTTTTGAAAATTTGTATAAAACACAGGAAGGAAGAAATAAAGAAAAAGTATTAATGGAAGTATTTATGGAAGACTTAAGTATGCCATGACTAGAGGTACATGAGGCTCAACATTCAACAGTTAAGAGAGGAGGAGATGAGACAAAAACAGTGACATATAATCAATCTGCAGGAAAGACTCCAGGAATAGAGATATACCTGTGGAAGTTTGGGTGCTAAAAGGGAAGAAAGTGATAATGATCTGGAAAGTTTTAACAGTATTTTAAAAGGAGAGGAGACACCAATATCCTGGAAGAAAGCTGTGGTGGCTGTAATACCTAAATATGGTAAAGACCTATCAGACAGCTTCATATAGGCCAATTTCAATTTTAAATCATGATTATAAGGTGTTTATGTATATGATGGCTGACAGAATGGCAGAGGTGTTGTCAGAACTGACAGATATGGATCAATGTGTTTTTGGAGGGGAGGCAAAGATTTGACAACATTAATAGAACAATGATGATCAAGAGGGAAAAAGAAGGTAGGCAAATAATGCTGTTGTTGGTGGGTCTTGATGCAGAGAAAGTATTCGACAGAGCAAGCTGGGATTTTATGAGGGGGCAATGGAAGCATTTGCATTCCTTGAAACAATAGTGGGGTTGATTGGGGAGATGTATGAGGGATCGGGGTGGGGACTGAGGTGGTGGGGTTCCTCTCTGGGGGGTTGTGTCTGGGCAGGGGAGTCCTCTTTGCCCTTTGTTGTTTGCATTATGTTTGGAGCCAATGGCAGGGAGGATGGGGAATCAGGAATTTGGGGATGTAGTTGGTATGGTGGTAGGGAGGAGATGGCTTTATTTGCACACAGTATTGTTTTTTGTCTGGTAAAAATTGGGGTGGGGCATCTCAGAGTTGTGGAGCATACTGGGATATTTCATTTTTTTTTTCAGGATATAAAATTAATAAAGACAAAACAAAGGCTATAGCTGTAAATTATGTACCCACGCATGAATTGGTTCAGCAATGCCCATATTTATGGGGACACAATAAAATGAAGTATTTAACAGCATGGGTTAAAAAGGGTTCTGTTATGGCAGCTAAGGATATCTGGGAAGAGACTCAACAAAAGATAATACAAAAAAACATGAAAAATGGAAGCTCTTGTTTATGGATATGTATAGCAATATACAAGCAGTGAAAATGTTTTTAGTCCTTTTAGTTTTATATACAGGTCAAATGTATTTTTATCAAAAAGAGGAGAAGTTGTGGATGGCAATTAATAAAGAGTTGAAGCATTTCATATGGAAGGGGAAGAAGGTATGGGGTAAGTGGGATAAGATTATCCTTCTAATAGAGCAAGGTGGTTTAGGATTACTTGATTTGAAGGGATATTTTAGAGCTACAAAGTTAAGGCTCATACACATAACACAAGCAGAAATATATAATTTAAAATGGAAAAGGATGATGATGAAGCAGGGGAAAAATTCAAGAAATAAGGAGAGATTGGGATTCTGGATGCAGATCCTTAAGGAGAACAGCAACAGCCATTCATAATACTGTAATTATAAAGCACCAGAAAGTATTCTAGGAACTAAGCCAACATGAGAATGGAGAAAGGAGATTCTGCTGATAGAGCTGATTGCAATTAGGGGGTCAGAGAACAGGCAAGAGGTGCTGGAATCTACTGGAGAAAAACAGGCAAAGGAACCAAGGTTTTGGAAGCAAATAACTAGAGAAGGGAAGGTAATATAATGGGAATAGGCCAGGAAAACATTTGAGCAGCGGGCTAGAGACTGCCTTCCCCATCAGGGACTGATATTAGAGTACATGCAAAGAGAAAGGGACAGGAGAATCCTAAGTGAAAGACCCACTCTGGTAAAGTTTTTAGTTGAATCTAGAATAGAAACTACTGTCAAAAAAGATATAATTAGTAGGGCATATAAAATATTGCACAATAATTATTGGAATCAATCAGAGAAGGTTAGAAAAGATTGGTAAGAGAGACTGGCTAACCAACTGATAAGGAAATAATGGGAGTATATATGTATGCCTCCCAAATATGCAACAAAGTCTAGAAGATTTATTTTTGCTTGGAAGTGTTTGCATAGGTATTTTATTCCACAAGCAGACTCCAATTAATGTTTCCACGGGTAGATGGCATATGCTGGAGATGCAATCGGGAAGAAAACTGGGAACATATGCTTGGAGAGTGTAATGAGTTGGCAGACTTTAAAAATCTCCTACAGATTACTCTGTCAGAAATACTGGGTGAGCAAATCGGTGTAATTATTTTTTGAGCTAGGATACAGAATCTAAGTAGCATAGACTTAATAAGGCCTTGTTAGGTTTAATTCTGGTGGCTGCCAAAAAAAGCAGTTACTAGAAAATGGAAACCAAAGTCTTAAACCAACTGTACTTGAAGTAGTAACAGAGATAAATGAACTGGAAATAGGATCTTTAGAATTGGTCAGAAGCAAACTCCATGAAAAAAATGAAAATTGTGGGAACAATGCATGCAGAATAATCATACCTCTCAACTTTGTAGTGCAAGAAATTTGGACAAAGCCTAAAATAATGGGAGGACAAAGGCCCAAAAATAGGGACACGTTTTAAATATTTCTCTTATAAACTTAGAAAGTTGACAGAATGAAGGGATTTGTGTTAGCATACATTTTCTAAAGAATATGAAGTCTGAAACTCAAATGTATGTCTACTTAGTGACTTCATTTCTCAGTGATTTGCTAGAAAACTGAAACTTTTATGAAGAACAGAACAAAAATATGAACTGAAAATCTGGACAGTTGAGAGATATAAGAATAATGTTTTGGAGGAGGAGTGAGTTTTAAGGGAAGGCAGGAACTGAGCAATTTATGCAATGTTAAATTGATGATAATTGTATAATAGCATGTATGTGATGTATAATATCTTTAACTGTGAAAATGTTAACATGTTTTGTTTTCTTCTCTTTTATATAAATGCATGTTTGCCTATGTCTTAAATGATAATTCAATAAGGATGTTAAAAAATATTGCACCCCCTTTGAATGACACCAAAAACTAAAGCAATTACTACAGTCAATTATATTCTGCTTATACTGTGGCATCATCCTCCTAGAAGGTAGAATGCTGCTCATGCTAGGCTCATACTAGCCTGGGACACAGTCTGACAGCTTCATCATGTCTCTCTTCATATAGTCTGGAGAGATCTGTCTCAGATCATTTACACGCAAATGTACAATGACAGAGTCCTACTGCTACTTGTAGTTCAATGACCTGAGTGCATGCATGAACTGGTGGATTCTGGCCCCTAGAGTCAGCTAACCTTGACCTTCTCCTTGATCAGGTTAGTGAGTGGAACATCTGTGTCTCTCATGACAGAATCACCTATGGCTAGAATATTAGCTTGTGTGGAGGTTTGCTTTATTGAGCACTCAGCACTGGCATGGTCAGTGACAAGATTCTGAAGCACCAGATTGAGGTCACTGTGGAAGCACTCCATAAAGATTTAGCTAGAACTTACCCAGGAAACTAAAGACCTCTAACCTGACTTTGGCAGAAGGAAAAATCATTCAGAAGATACTGAGGGGAAAGTTAGCTGGTTTTCTGGAGAAAGTACAGTTGTGTACACTTACCATAAATGTAGATGTTCGAGTGTATTCACTGTTGCAGTCATCACACTTGGGATATCTGCCCGCAGGTAGCCCTAAGTCGGCCTGAATACCAGAGTCTTAGTATTTCCGTGTCGGATGCTGTCACTTCTTCCATGACATCAGCGTGTCACGGGTGTAAAAACAGGCAGCCGATGCCATTACATCAGTTTTTCTTGCCCAAATGTCAGGATCCCCCAAATAGAGAGCTAGTATATGGTGTGGAAACCACCACCAGTAAAAAGTAAATACCAATACCATTATGAATGGCCATAGAGAGGAGAGAGAGAAAGATAGAGAAAACCAGGGGGCTGTAGTGAGGTAAACCAGTACTGCAACAGTGAATACACTCGAACATCTACATTTATGATAGTTGTACACAACTTTACTATGTTCTTTGTGTTTCACTGTTGCAGTCATCACAATTGGGTTGATTTCCAAAGCTGAGGAAGGGTGGAGGCAGTCAAGAACAGTTAGAGCTGGCTAGTAGGCCCTGCAAGACTGCTGTAACAAATCCTGCCCTAGATTTGGAAAAGATAAGTGGTAATGCTTGGTGAAGGTGTGTACAGAACTCCAGGTTGCAGCTTCCAGAATGTCCCTGGTAGGGACTCCCCTGAGAAATGCTGTAGAGGTAGAAGTAGCCCTAGTGGAATGTGTTCTGACCCCCTGAGGGGCTGGTTTTCCATGGTGCTTGTAGCAGAAATGAATGCAGTGTGCTATCCATTTGGAAATGGTTTGTTTAGAAATGGCCTTGCCCTCTGCCCCTGTTGCAAAGCTGACTAGCAGCTGGTCAGATTTTCTGAAAGGCTTAGTCCTATCAAGTAAGAACCTGAGCTGTCTGTGCATGGCCAAAGAGTGCAGGATCCTTTCCTCTTTATTCTGAGGGTTAGGGAAGAAGGTTGGCAAATGGATGGATTGGTTTAGAGCCACACTGGACACCACCTTAGGCATAAAGGACGGGTTAGTCCTGAGGGAAACCCTGTCAGCATGGAAGATAAAAAGAAGTTATGTACCTACCATACCGTTCCATGTTAGTTGTCTTCATTTCGCCTTCCTTCTTGCTGTTTGGGTTCGGAGCCAATCCTCGGCTCCGGCTCAGCCATCTTCTATAGCTCGAGAGCTGTTTACTGGCTCGAGGCTACCCCTTATCCCAGCATGCCCAGCGTCAGCTACCCAGATCTCATTTGTGATAGCGCACACTAGACATAAGTAGAGTAATCGGTTCCTAAAAACTAGTTGTCCAATACACCTAAACAAGGAAAGAGTTATAAATTACCTGGCATGTGAAGTAACAAAAGATGCTCAGCCAGTGAAAACAAAGGGGAACTCCTCACAATCCTCTAGGAAGGGGGAAGGAGGGAGGGACGCAAGAAGGAATGCGAGATGAAGACAACTAACATGGAATGTTAAGGTAGGTACATAACTTCTTTATGTTAAGATGTCCAACTCGCCTTCATTCTTGCTGTTTGGGACAGCGTCCCTAGCACCTAAAATCCCGGGTGGCTCATTGGAACAGACTCTTCAGAACAGTAGAACTAAAGGAGGCTCTGCTCCGGGAGACCATATCTACCTTGTAATGAGAGATAAAAGTGTGAGGGTTTGCCCAAGTAGTAGCTGCACAGACTGAGTCTATGGGCAACCTAGACTGAAAAGCTACAGAGGTGGCTAATGCTCCAGTGGAATGACCTTTTGGTTTAGTTGGTAGCTCTTTATTTTGTAACTGATAAATAAAGGCAATAGTATCAGATAACCATCTGGATAAGGTCACTTCAGAAACTGGAAGGCCTTGTTTGTTGAAAGCATAAGAAAGAAATAACTGGTCTGACTTTCTTAGTTCCTTAGTTCTATGGAGGTAAAAACGCAATTGTCTGTGCACATCCAATTGGTGGAGCTTGTATTCTGCCTTATTGTTGTGATTAGGAAAGAAAACTGGGAGATCTATGGATTGATTTAAATTGTTCTCTGAGCAGACTTTAGGAATAAAGGATGAAATGGTCCTCAGAGAAACTCTGTCCTTGTGAAACACCAGGTAAGGAGGACGAACACATAGTGCTTGAAGTTCTGAGACATGTCTAGCTGAAGTGATAGCAACCAGAAAAAGTTTCTTCCAAGAAAGAAATTTTAAAGAACATGATGCTGCTGGTTCAAAGGGAGGCAAAATTAAGGAAGCTAAAACAAAATTGAGATCCCAAGGAGGAGGAGGAGGATCTCTAACTGGGGGTCTAAGAAGAGGTGTTCCTTTCATAAAGGCCTTGCAGAGCTTATGAGACATTATGCTAGAATTAAACATACCGATATGAAAATCAGAAATGGCAGCTAGTTGTAATGCTAGGAGAAACACTCTCATTTCTAGGTTCTTCCATATGCAGATGGTACTCGTGAGGTTGCCAAGTGCCTTGGATTGTCTTGCCTAGATAATGCCCCCCCACCCCCACCCTATCGGGGAGGCATCCATGGTTATTGTGGGAACTGGAGGGGGTTGTATGAAAGGTCTGCCCTGAATTACTAGTGGGGAGACCATCCACCAAGAAAGGTGCCTTTTGCATGTTTCTATGATCAGGATCATGAGAGACATGGGTAGTTCCTGGAAAGACCACTGTGTGAAAAGAAGCCACTGAAGGATTCTCATGTGGAAACATGCTAATGGGACAAGAAGAATGGCAGCTGCCATGGAGCCCAGAGCTTGGAGGACATGTCTGACTTGAACCCTTTCGCTCTGCATTAGAATTAACACTTGTTGACGAATAGTGGAAACTCTTTCCTTTGGTAATCTTGCAAACATTTCTTTTGTGTTTAATTCTGCTCCTATGTATGTGATAAACTGACAGGGCAACAAGGCAGATTTTTCAAAATTTACTGTAATGCCTAGTTGAGTGCATGATGTGATTGTATAATCCCGTGCCTCTAAGAGTTGACGCCTGGTGGTAGCAGTCAGGAGCCAGTCGTCTAGATAGGGAAACACCTGGAATCCTTGACGCCTCAGGTGAGCCGTGACTACTGCCATACACTTGGTGAACACCATGGGGGCTGAGGTGAGACCAAAGGGCAGAGCTCTGAACGGTAATGACTGGCCCCTACCTGGAAGTGAAGAAATCTCCTGGAGCATCTGTCCATCTTGATATGGTAGTACACGTCCTGAAGATCTATCGAGCACATCCAATTGTCCTGACCCAAAAAAGGGAAAATGGACTGCAGTGTCACCACCTGGAACTTTTCTTTTTGTACAGATTTGTTCAATCTGCTGAGATCCAGTATTGGTCTCCAGTCCCCTGTCTTTTTTGGTACTAAAATAATCTTGAGTAAGTTCCAGATCCTAGTTGGTCTGTGGGGACTTCTTGAATGGCTCTTTTTTCTAGCAGTCTTGAAACGTCTATGACTGCTTGATCCCTTAGACTGGGAGGGACATCTGGGATGGGCTTTTTTGATTCTATGGGGGATTGATGGAAGGGAATTTTGTAACCTCTGGATATGATGGATAGTACCCATCTGTCTCTTGTTATGTTTTGCCAGGCTTTTGGGTACAGCGAAAGTCTTCCCCTGACTGCCTCCAGAGGTGAGCAGTCAGGCAACCCTTCAGGGATGCTGGAAGGGCTTGGCAGAGAAGGTTTCTCTGTCACCCTGGTTTTGCGGTCCCCCTCTGCCACGAGGGCGATGTCTGTTATTGTTGTTTTCCCCTGTACCCCTGGGGGAAAAAATCACCATGTGTGTCAGGCAAGGGTCCCTGTTTTTTTCGGAACCACATCTTTCCGCTCTTCTGACCCTTGGGATAAGGTCAGGAAGGAGTGGAAAAATGGACTCCCATGGCAGAGAGATTCTTGCCTTCCTGCTCACACCTGGTCAACATGTCTTTCACTTGAGGCCCAAAGAGAGAGCCATCAAAGGGAGTATTGGTGAAGGACGCTCAAAAGGGTTCCGCAAACTGACAAAGCCGCATCCATGATGTCTCCTGAAAGCCACACCTGTCCCTGCGGCTCTGCTTACTCCATCGGCTGCATAGGAAATCAGCCTCATGGAGGAGTTGACTATGGAATTAAGAGTCGCAAGCTGAAAAGCTACTTTGGCTGGTGCTCCCTCAGCTGTAGGATCTTGAAGGGTATCTCCATGCTCTTTCAGGAGATCCCTTTGAAGACGTGTAAAATGGCATAGATAGTTCATGGACCTCATTGAAAAGGTCGCTGAAGCAAACATTCACTTTCCATATCTGTCCATCGTCCGAGACACTCTGTTCGGAGGATGAACAGATGAAGAGGTTTCTGCTAACTCTTTCTTGGTGGCTGCTGCTACCACCATAGCATCACAGGCACACCTTTGGAGAGGAATTGTTTGTCCTGGGGGGCTGTAATAAATTTATTTGGTCTCCTCGGAATAGGTTCTATAGAATCTGGAGCTGACCAAGCCTTTCGAGCCACTACAGACATGAGTGGATCGAAAGGAGGAGATACCCAGGAGGTGGAAGGTCGGGAACCGAATGCGTCCAGGTATACAGACTCATCCTCAGTAGGGGCTAGGAAAGTCCAGTCCCTTCTCTGTCTAAGTATTTCAAGGATGACCAAAAAGAAAACATATTCAGAGGGGGACCTTGGGGACCCTTCCGATTCATCCATGTCTGTATCTGAAGTGACAGACTCAGGGGAGTCTATGTGCTTCCTCTTGCACTTCTTCTTCTGGGGAGGCTCTTCTGAGTGATCAGGGGAGGCTTCGGAAGAAGAGGGTGTCCTGGGGCATAGGTTCCCTATGCTTGGGGTCTGGAGGAGGAGTAGAGGTTGGAACAGACACCACGGGGGGAGGAGACGATGGAGCTGACAGTAGAGCTGTTTCGGGGGACAGTACACTCTGCATGACCTCAAAGGCGTCCCAACCTCCAGGCAGAGAAATCTCCGGCTCCGAAGAAACAGGAGTCTTTCTCCGCATCGAGGGTGATGACTCTAAGGCCGATGTTGGAGCCGAGCTCACCTGCGCCGAAGCTCCGAGGGGGAGAACGGGGTCGGACAAGGGTCCGATGTCACTCCCCCCCTCAGAGCTGATGAGAGAGCCTCGGTGCCCAGATCCCTTGATAGAAGGTATAATCGAGGTAATCGGAGCCAACGTCAGAACCGAAGGAGAGATGATGATCGGCGCAGACGGTTCTACTACCTGCGGATCCATGGTCTCCAGCTCCGAGCTAGATGTAGTCAGAGGAGGAACAGAAATAGAGGCGGTTGGAGCCGATACTTGTTGAGGTGGGCTGGACAGAATTTTTGCCAGTGCCTGTGACTTAAGCAACCTACTTACTACTCTCTCCACATCATGATCCGATAATCTAGAGGATCGAGAGGAGTGGGAAGAATGATGGCTATGTTCACTCTGTAACAAAGGTGACTGAGGTGCTGAGTGGATGGACTCCAAGGATGGAGACCTCAGTCTCTTATGGCTCCAAGATGGCTATGAAATAGCAGATGGAGCCGACGGAGGAGTTGTCTTGTCGGTGTCAGCTTGCACCGACATACTTGGTTTGTTAAGTAAAGGAGTCGGCTTCGAAGGTGGAGCTGACGGCTTGACAGACTTAGGGGATTTCGCTGGCTGAGTACTTTTAGCCAGAGAATACTGAGGCTTCAATAATCCCCGAAGGATTAATTTGTTTTTGCATTCCTGCAGGACCCTTGGACTAAAAGCGTGACATATAGAACAGGAGTCCTGCAGGTGAACAGTGCCCAAACAATATACACAACTAGTGTGCCCATCTGTCAGAGACATTTTCTGACAGCATGAGTCATACTTTTTGAAGCCAGATACCTTGGTATCTTTAGAAATTTTAGTAACAACAACCACAACAACAATAATAAAAAGCTATACTACAAAAACAAAAAACAAATAGACTTTTTTTTTTTTTTTTTTTACAGTTAAGGAACAGAAAGGAAATCCTCTAATTTAAACGGCTACCCTAAGGGGGGGTGGTGGAGAACTCTCTAATTTAAATGAGTTCAAGGGAAACAGAAGGCCTGCGAGTTATGAAGCGACGGCCAACAAAGCTACAATACACAAGAAAGCAATAAGGGATAAAGGAATATATCTAGACAAAAAATAGACAAATACTTGACAAAATTTCAAGAATAAACAACAATATATTAATAGAAAAAACTATACTAAGCCTGAGCCAGTAATGAAGCAACCTCGCAGCTGAAGTGGCAAACGAGATCTGGGTAGCTGAAGCTGGGCATGCTAGGATAAGGGGTAGCCATGAGCCAGTAAACAGCTCTCGAGCTATAGAAGATGGCCGAGTCGGAGCCGAGGATCGGCTCCGAACCCAAACAGCAAGAATGAAGGCAAGATGGACAACTTAACATTAAAGGGTTCCACCGCCATCAGTGCCTGTAGCTCAGACACTCTTCTAGCTGAAGTGATGGCTAGAAGCAAAGCTGTTTTCCAAGAGAGGAATTTTAACTCTGCTAAAGCAGCAGGTTCAAAAGGGGGAAGCGTGCGCTTTTCCAGTACAAAGTTAAGGTCCCAAGCAGGGGTGGGTACTCTCCTTGGGGGCCTTATGTTGTTGGCCCCTCTTAGGAACTGTTTGATGAGAGGGTGAGAAAATAGAGGTGGCTCAGTATTATAATGAGCCGAAATGGCAGAGGCATGAATCTTAATGGAGGAGAAGGATAGGCCTCTGTGGAGTAGCTCTGCTAGGTAATCCAGGATTAGAGGTAAGGAGGGCACTGTTGTGTCCTTTCCTTCAGAATGAATCCAAGAACAATATCTTTTCCATTTTTCCACATAGAATTTCCTAGTACTAGGTATTCTGGCTTCAAGAATGATGTCCAGCACCTGTTTACTTAGGGTTGCTGGTGGAGTATTCAAGGAATAAGTCAGGCTGCAAGATTTAGGGTTTGCAATTGTGGATGCAAAATCTGTCCCTCCTGCTGTGACAGCAGGGTAGGGGTCTGGTGTAGGTGCCAGGGTGGCGCCATTGTCAGGCTGCACAGGAGTGGGTACCAGTGCTGGCGTGGCCAGTCTGGGGCAATCAGAATTGTCCTTGGCCTGTCTTCTTTTATCTTGAGTAGTACTCTTGAGAGAAGGGGCAGAGGGGAAAGGCATACACAGAGAGATTTTCCCATTGAAAGGATAGGGTATCCACCTTCCAGGCCCTGCTGTGAGGGTTCCTGGTGCAGAATATGCTTAACTGGTGGTTGTGGCGGGAGGCAAAGAGATCCACATCTGGGGTCCCCCACCTCTGAATCAGAAGGTTGAAGGTGCTGGGCTCCAATTTCCACTCATGTAGGTCTAGGAGATTTCTGCTTAAGTTGTCTGCCAGTGAATTTTGTTTGCCTGGCAGGAATTGAGCTTGTAGATGGACTTGGTTGTCCAAAGCTGTGCTCCACAGAGTCATGGCTAACCTGCAGAGTGGGTAAGAATGGGTTCCCCCCTGCTTGTTTATGTACCACATAACCTGGAAGGATTAGATATGTGAAAGCTGTCAGAGCATTCTGTACAGCTAGCATCTCCTTTTGGTTGATGTGCAGGAAAATTTGGCTTGGGCTCCAGTAGCCCTGAATGCATTTGCCGCCATGTGGGCCCCCCATGCATAGTCTGATGCATCTGTGGTCAGGGTTTGGGCGGCATGGGGTAGAGTAAAATGCAGTCCCTTGTTGTGGCTGCATGCTTCTGCCCACCAAAGGAACTCTGCCCTCAGACAAGGTATGATAGGAATGACTGTTTCCATGTCCTGAGAATGTTGACACCAAAGACTTTTTAAGTACCACTGAAGTTTCCTCATATGCAGTCTTGCATATGGAATTAGCAGAATACATGAGGCCATGAACCCTAGGGCTTGCAGTATTTTTCTTGCAGTTAGCTGGGTTCTGGTGGCCATTTGTATGAAGTAGTCTGTCAGATAGACCTGTCCTTCTGAAGTGAAAAATGCCATCTGGGAAGTTGTGTCTAAGCTTGCTCCCAGGAATGCAATCTTTTGACTGGGCACCAGTTGTGTTTTCTTTTCACTGATGGTGTACCCCACTGAAGTGAGAAGTCTTTTTACAAATACCAGGTGCTGAAACAGCAATTCCTGGCTGTCCTCCTGAATCAGGCAGTCATCCAAGTATGGGTAAATTTGGATAGTTTTCTGCCTGCAGTATGCAATGGCTTGAGCCAGGCATTTTGGGAATACCCTGGGCACAGTAGATAAGCCAAAGGGAATAATGCATAGATCCTGGCCTGAAACGTAGATATTTCCTGCATGATTCCCTGATGGGGATGCGCAGATAAGCTTCTTTTAAGTCTAGGGTGACTAACCAGGCATCCTTGGCTAGCATAGGGAGAAGCTGTTGCAGGGTAAGCATCTTGAATTTTGGGACCACCAGGAAGGTGTTGAGAATTGAAAGATCCAGGACTGGATGCCAAGAGTCCTCTTTCCTGGGTACCAGGAATAGCCGGGAGTAGAAACCCTGACCCCTTTGTTCTATTGGAACTGGCTGAATAGCTCTGATGTTGAGCAGGGAAAGAACTTGGTTTTGAGCCTCTGCCCACTGGTTTGGAGGAAGGTTTGGAAACCCACTTGGGGTTGGCAGTGAATGGAAATAAAATCTGTACCCCTGGGATACAATGTTGAGGACCCATTGGTCTTGAGTGATGGACATCCAGTTTTTTGCATGAAGGGCAAGTTTTCCTCCTAGGGGCACAATCAATTGGGCAGGGCTGAGAAGTGAACTTTTTCCATAGGGAGGTGGCTTACCACTCCTTGTTTTAGGGGTGAAAGCACTCCATTGCTTAGCTCTCTGCATACCCTGAGACTGTAGTCTGGGTGGTCTGTTTCCCCTGGGTCTTGTTTGGGAAGGCATGGAGGTGGCGGCTGGAAAGGATCAGTGTTTTGAAGGGTAATGCCTACTGAATTGAGGTGGTTGCACTTGTAAGAATTCTTTAACAGTTTGCATAGATTTAGCTTTTTCTTCCATCTTTTTAAGAACTTCTTCTGCTTTGGTGCCAAACAAAACATCCTTAAAGGAGCATCTACTAATTTGGATTTGACATGATCTGGCAAGGTCTGCTCCTTCAGCCAAGCATGTCTTCTCAGTACAGAGCCATAGACTGCGGCCCTGCAAGATGCTTCTAGGGCATCAAAGCCACACTGCAAAGTATGCTTACTAACTAGGTTTGCAGAATGCATAAGCTCTTGCAAATCTTTATTTTCTGCACAATCTGAAAATATTACCATTTTTTGTTTAATGAGTTCCATAATATGTTGCTGGTACTTCAGCATGTGAAACTGGCAGTTCAATGCCCTGATAGCCAGAGTTGCAGTGGTATATACCTTCTTACTCCATCCGTCTAAAGCTCTGGAATCCCTGTCCGAAGGGGTAGGATTTTTGGCTGTAGTAGCCTTAATACCTTTAGGTTCCTGGGAAATGATCTCTGGATCAGCAGTATGATTCTCGAAAAGAAACTTGTGGGAATCAGGTACTCGGTAGTACCTGTCAGGTTTCCTAGGGGCTGGAGGTAAGGTGCCTGGAGTAAGACTGGATTCCATGAAAACATCATCCACAACATCCAGGACAGGGGGAATAGCTAAAGGTCTGTGCTGAGGTAGCTCTAAAAATTCTCAGAATCTCTTTTTGGACTGAGGATAGTCTTGGCATTCCCAATGGAAATGCTCTCTTAAAGTATGCAAGGTTTCACCAAAAGAGAAATTCTCTGGAGGGGAGGCAGAAGGAATGGATTCCTCTGCATCTGAATCCTCATAGCCTAATAAGGACATGAATTCTTTGTCACTTAGCAGGGGAAGGCTGGCTTCCCCTAATTAGCATTATAAGGTCTTCAGCCATTCTAAGCATTTGTTTTTGTGGCATGGGGGCCCAAGCATGCACTTTGTTCATCGGTTTTCCAGGTGTAGTGCATACTCTGGGCCTAAGAACTCAGTAGTTTTGGCTAAAAAAGAAGTCGTCGGTTTGATTCGAACATCGGTAGATCAGAAAACACCCTCAGAAGCCGGTGCCAGCACAGCGGCTCTGGACCCATCGAAGGTAGAGACATCCGAAGGTTCCATAGTCGAAGAAGCATCTCACTGCATACCAGACTCCGAATGGGTCTCAGCAGAGGCCTGCGAATCCATAGAAGTGGGCATTAGGGGCTGCAAAGGCACCTCACTGAGTACCGGCAGACTGGCAACTAGCTTAACGGAAGTGTTGTCGGCAGTTTTGGATCTAAGCGGTCTGTCTCTGTCTTTATCCTTATGTTTTTTCGGAAGATCGGTAGTCGGATGGCTTACCAAAGCCATTTTGGAATATGGAGATCAAGAGCGAAAGAATTTAGCAACAAAAACAGCCCGACGACGAATGGTTCGGGTGTTAAACAAGGCACAAAACCGACAGCGAGGGACGTCGTGGTCTGGGCCTAAACAGGTGATACAGTAAGAATGAAAATCTCTGTGAGGTATTTGCTATCCACAGGCAAGATAATTAAATTTTTCTGACATCAGTTAGAGCAAGAAAAAAGGGTCCCTAATGGGGTACTTAGCTTTAGAAGACTTCAGGATTATCAACTCGAAAAACGAAAATTTCAGGTAGCGGCCGACCGGCACTTGCGAACTGCTTCTGCTTCGGGCTCCTCCTCAACAAGAAAGACTGATGTAATGGCATCGGCTGCCTGTCTTTATACCCCTGATGACCTGACGTCATGGAAGAAGCGACAGCATCCGATGCAGAAATACTAAGACTCTGGTATTCGGGCCGACTGAGGGCTACCTGCAGGCAGATAACCCAAGTGTGATGACTGCAACAGTGAAACACAAGGAACATCCACAACATTCAGGATGAGGACCAATACAATTCTGTATGAAACAAATCATGTCAGTCTAACATGATCACAGTTTTATTGCTGAGTTATGATGGAACTTGACAAAGAAATTTCAATCTATCCCATATACCTTGATTTTTGTAAATTCTCTGATTCAGTTGCTCAAAGGAAACTGATAGGCCAAACTTGAAGGAGCCTAAGAAGCAAACATGGTGGGGGGGCTTTTCAAAAGGAAAGGGAAAAAAAAGTGGTCAATGGGATTCCATAGGGTTCAGTCCTGGGATAAGTATGCTGTGGCAATTTAACTTAACAGCTACTTGTGTTAGTGTAAATGTGGTTTATTTAGCTACATGTACACTATGTTCTTCTTTCTATGTGGGGAAAACCATGAGAAGATTAAAAGAACGCATCACTGAACATAAATCCAAAATTTGAAGGAATAATGATAAGAATGCGTTATATAAACACATTAGTATCAATGGTGCTAATCATAGGTTTAGATTCAGGGTGATAGACATGGTACATGTATCTCTTAGGGGAGGTGACATTAATAATTTTTTAGAGATTAAAGAGTAAAAATGGATTTTGAGATTGGCTGCTGATCATTCGCCTGGTTTGAACACTGCTGTAACCTTGAAACCAGTTTTAGTCAAACTACAACAGACTAAGTTATGTTGTTAAGCATATATTTGCACACACACACACACACACAAACACACACACACACACACATATATATATATATATATATACATTTGTTGTTATATGTATTTTATATTTTATATTTATTTGTTATGTACTCTGAGCATTGCACTCAATGTTTTATTTGTTTCTTTAAGAAATGTTGTCACATGATTGACTTGCTGCAACCATGTGATATGTTTGACTCCTATTTAAAGCTGTTTGCTTTGTTTATTGCTTTGTATTATAGGTTCATAGGTTCATACTAGGCTATCTGCCCGAGGGCATTTACAAGCCTAGCCCATAGTTTTGTGGCTTACGCCACCCCTTTAGTATGGGGAACTATACCCATTATTTTGCTGTGCCTCTGTTGAGCAGTGACACTGAGGTAATCCCTGGGGTATATCTGCGATCTCCCATCCATTGGTCAAGATTTCTCTTGAACAAGGCCAGCGAGGTGCTCTTCCTCACATATACCGGGATTTTATTCCACAGCATAGGGGTCTTTGGGTGATGAATCTATCCCTCCAGCACGTCCTATTAATAGCCGTGTCGAGGTTTAAGTCTCCGCCCTTGTGACTCTGACGGATCTAGATTTTTGAGGTGAAGCATATTCATCAAATCTGGGTTTGACATGGCCTTGTATGTTAGGCAAAGGTCACCTCTGAGCAAGTAAGCGACTGAATAGAGCTGGAGTTCTTTCAGTCGGGCAGCATAGGACAGATGTTTGAGACCCTTTATCCTTTTGGTGAGGAACTTTTGTGGCCTCTCCAGCTGCTGCAAGTGTCGGGTCAGATACATTCCGAATGGGGCATTGTACTCAATCATTGGTCTGATGAGTGATGAGTATAGGGAGACTATGACCTCCCTTGATCTAGATGAGAATCCCTTCATGATAAGGTGGGCAATGTAGAAGGTCTTCCTAACTACTTTAGCTACATGGGTGTCGAATGACAGACTACTATCAACCTGGGTCCCCAGGTCCCTGATAACTTCTTCTGTGCTCAGTGGATTGCCACCTATTTGGTAGCTAGGGGTAACCTTGTTTTTCGAAGGGTATGACTATGCATTTTTGGCATTTAACTTTAGGCCATGACTCTGGCACCAGTTATCCGTTTCTGTGAGACCCTTCTGAAGGATATCTGTGTCAGATGTGTTTTCTACTATGGCCCAGTTTGCAGTCATCTGCAAACTTTGTCAGCCATAACCCTCCTGTGTTTGCTTGTACTTGGAAAAGTAGATGCCAAACAAGAGTGGGCCCAGGACTGAGCCCTGTGGTACACCACTTGTGACAGGCTTTGAGTCTGACATGGCGCCAGCAACTCTGACCCTGTGGGTTCTGTCACTCAGCCAGTTTGCAACCCATCTTGTGATGTATGGGTTAACAATTAAGCTGATGAGTTTTTCAATGATACCCGAGTGGGGTATTGTATCGAAGGCCTTCGCCAGATCGAGGTAGGCTGTATGGACTGCCTTTCCCTCATCAATGGCTTTGGTGACTGTTTCGAAAAAGTCAACCAAGTTTAGAAGGCATGATCTGCCTTTGACAAAGCCAAACTGGGATGGATCCAAAGTCTGCAAATTCCCTATGTCTTTATTTATGAGGTCCATTATGATCCTCTCCATGGCTTTGCAGATAAGGCTTGTCAAGCTAATGGGCCGGTAATTTCCAGGGTCGGTGGAGGCACCGCCTTTGTGAAGTGGGACCACAGTTGCAGTGCGCCACTCCTGGGTACGTATCCAGAGGTAAGACTATGATTAAACAGCTGTCCTAGCTGTGGGTTTAATTCCTCGTTGAGTTCGTGGAGCACACAGCCAGGGACACCATCAGGTCCCATGGATGCTGTGTTTTTTGCTTTGGAGAGAGCAGTTCTCACTTGGGCGTTGGAGATGTTTGGGGGGCTGCAATCGCTTGGTATAGATATCTCTCCTTTGGGGAGGGGAGAAGTTTGCACTGAACCTGTCAGCCAGTATGTTGGCAATGTCTGTAGGATCAGTAATCTTCACATCATTTTGAACTAGTTCTGAGCATATCTGGAAGTTTCCTCCCAGGTTTCTAACATAGCTAAAGAAGGCCTTATGATTGTCTTTTGAGTCTTTAGCTATTTTTCTCTCAAAATTTGCTTTGGATGATTTTATGAGAGCTCTTAGTTTTTTACTTATAGTGATCAAGGGTGTCTTACCTTTTAAGGATTTTGCTCTATCTTGTAGTAGCTTCCTCCTTTTGTTGTAGAGTTTGTTTATGGCTGGGGTCCACCAGACTGGACGCTTGCCTTTGGTACAAAGAGTCTTTGTTTTGCTTGGGATTGCCTTATCCATGCAGTCCTGCAGGTGCTGGTAGAAGGCATTTGTAAGTGATTCAGCGGCTTGAGTACTGTTTTCTGCCGGCTCGGGGCCTTAAAGGAGACCACACTAGTCTTTAGAAGTGTGAAGTCGGCTTCGAGAAGTTCTTTATTGTGGTCTTTTTATTTCAGGTGGGGGTGGGATGAGGACCTCCAGCGAGATTAGTTGCGATCTGATCTCACCAGTGAGGGGTATACTTCCGGTGTTGAACATTGTGCTCCCATGTTCGTGATGATGAGATCAAGTATGTTTTCTCCTCTTGTGGGGATGGTGACTAGTTGTTCCATGGCATTTGAGTTTATGAATTCCAGGAACTTTTGGGCTAGGGTGTTTGGGCTTGAGTAGTGTTCCCAGTCTATATTAGGGTAATTGAAGTCACCTAGTATGATGGTGTTTGGTGATACATTTATCCCTCTAGTGTTTTCAGGAAGGCCATGTGAGGTTCCTGAGTTTGTGAGGGTGGCCTGTAACATGCTACAATTTGTAGAGCAGTCTTGCCTATGGTTAATTGCACCTGGATGGTCTCCGATGCATCGCGTTGCCACCAGTCTTGAGGTGTGGGTGTCTTTGATGAATATGGATACCCCACCTCCTTTCTTGGTATTGTCCGGATTTTGGGGCGGAGCATGATAAGAGGTAAAACCTGATAGTGCTGGGGTGCTCTCAGGAGCCTTGAACCAGGTTTCTGTCACTGCACAGACATCGATGTTCTCCATACTGAGAAGGGCCTCGAGTGCGTGCATTTTGAGATTTAGACTTCTGGCATTGAGCAGCATTACCCTTAGTTTCTTTCCATTTTTGTGTTCTAGGGTGGTAGGTTTAGAATTTGAGCCTTGCCTAAAAAGGCACTATGGGGTGGCAAGAGCCTTTGCCAATATCCGGAATCACAGGGGTGACAGGTGCAAGCCGTCCCTTGCGAAGCAGCGTGGCTTGTCCAGCATGTCATCCCAGGCAGACAGACATTGGATCCCCTTTGAATGACACCAGAGTTTAAGCCAATTGTTAAAGCTGATCATCTTATCTCTGTATTGTGGCATCATTCTTGGTGAAGGTAGGATACTGCTCAAGGTCAGGGTCATACCTGCCTGGGCTACATAATCAGAGAGCTCCTCAATGTCTCTTTTCATGTAGTCCAAGGAGGTACGTCTCAGGTCGTTTACACCAGCGTGGACAATGACTGAGTCGTATTTGTACCTGCTGTTGAGAGACCTGCGTGCTTGCGTTATGTGGCGGATAGTTGCTTTGGTGACCTAATCTGAAAAGTAATAAGACATTATCAGAAGGTTAAATTAACAGAAAACAGCGGTAATCCAGAAAACTCTCCCATCCACATACTTAACTAACAAACTACTTGAAACTTCAACAAGGGTATCAACTCGAAAGCTTTGCTATCTTTATAAAGTTTTTTTTCTCTCGACATTGGTGTGGTTTTATCGAGTATTATACCAGTTTTACAGCAGGTTTTCTGTCTCTTGGATATGTATGCTGTGGCAAATCTGTAAAAGAGAACATGAAGGGTACAGAGCAAAGAGTCAACCTCTCTATGGATGACATTAAGGAAGAAGGTAAGGAAGGATGAGGCAGAAAGCCTTCAAACAGACCTGAGTAAACTGGCAAAGTAGGTTAAGAAGTGCCATCCAAGTACATTGGAATATAAAGTACTTCAACCTGACCTAATAATTTCAAAGTAAAATATAAGATGGAATAAATGACCCTAAAAGCAAACCTTGAAAAAATAAAGACCTCACTGTGGTAATAATAGCCAAAGCCTACCCTCAAGTATGAACCACGAAAACGGTTGTAAAAACCAGTAAGATGCTGGGCTGCAAACTGTAAGAACAGAGTTAAATTACCCCTCTGCAGATTCCTGGTCAAACTCCAGCTGAAGCACTGTGTTCCATTCCTAATTTCCATACAGATACAATGATGTTGGGCCAAGAATGCAGATGATACAAAGTAAAACTACCAGGGCAATAAAGAGAATGGTGGACAGGGAGTAGGAATAAAGGTTATGGGAACTAAATAAATGTGCTTCAGAAGAGACACTCTTTCTATGACTTATTTTTAATAGACAGAAAATGACAGGGTGAATCAGATGTTCTTGGTCTCATGGCACTGGAGTGATTCCTGATATCCTTGGTGTCTTTTCTCATTGCCACCTGTATCCCTCTAAAATATGTAGTACCCATTTCTCCTTTGTCCTAGATTAGGAGACAGAGGGAGCTCCTGTTATGAACCTGGTCCTGGAAAGGGGGGGGGGGGCTCAGCTGTTCTGGAGGCTGTATGAAGGGGAGGGAAGAGGGTGGGGGATTTACATATGAAGTCATGGTTGCTTCTTATTACTGAATTAAGTCTAAAGACCACCAGGTTTTCCCTTTCCGTATGCCTGTTTTTTGTTTTTTTTTAATTCTTTATTACATTACTACATATTAAGTTGCAATATGCGTTGACATACATTAACAGAAAAGAAAAAAATAAGTTATGTACTTTCCATAATGTTCCATCAGCCATTACTACAGCTCGCAACAGCCAAAAACTCTCAAGCTTCACCTCTACCCACAATTCTTTTCTACCAATTACCTCAGATCGAGTTTGTAGAAAATGTATAGATAATAGACAAGGACGCCTGAAGGGAAAAAATATCTGCTAAGCTTTAAAGATCATAATAATTTGAAAGTATATAATCTGTTCCACAAAAAAAAAAAATCTTCAAAGGCCAGGGGATGGAAGGAGGGGAGTCAAGGATAAAGGAAGATGGACAACACAGATGGAACATTATGGTAAGTACATAACTTCTTTATTTGATGTTGTCACTTTTCATTTTACCCTTGACATATGGGGCAGAGTCCCCAGCTACCCTAGATCTTGGGAGGACTCACAGAAGGATAGCACCACTGAACCAAAGGATGCTCTACCCCTAGAGACCAAGTCTAATTTGTAATGAGTAATAAAGCTATGGGGAGAAGCCCACGAAGCTGCTGCACATTTATCATCCATACACACTCTAGATTGGAAAACTGCTGAAGTGGCAACCAGTTTTGTAGAATGGGCTTTCACGGGCCTAGGCAAAGCAATTTTATTCTTATCATAGATGAATTAAATACAATCCTTTAGCCATCCGGCTAGACTCACCTTGCTGACTGGCTTACCAAACCTTACATTGGAAAAGGAAACCAATAATTGGTCAGATTTTCTCATGTCTTTTGTCCTGTGGAGATAAAAGCGTAATTGTCTGTGAACATCTAGTAAATGCAAGGAATATTCACCTCTGTTTGAAAAGTTTGGAAAAAAGACTAGTAAATTAATAGTTGATTGATGTTGGATTCTGAGACTACCGTGGGTAGGAAGGATGGGTTTGTTAGTAAAAAAAAAAACTCTAGCTTTGTGAAACACCAGATAAGGTGGTTTACATGACAAGGCCTGAATTTCTGAAATTCTTCTAGCAGAGGTTATAGCCACCAAAAACAATGTTTTCCATGACAAAAACTTTGGATCACAATCTGCCGAGGGTTCAAAGGGAGAACGTACAATGGTTTGCAGCACTATGGTCAAATTCCAAGGTGGTGTAGGATTCTTTGATAGGAGGTTTCAACAGAAGTATCCCTTTTAAAGAGGACTTGCAATACCTATGAGAAGCTAAAGAACGTTCTTCCAAACCATCGTGGAAATTGGAAATTGCTGCTAGCTG
This sequence comes from Protopterus annectens, assembly GCF_019279795.1. Lineage (NCBI taxonomy): Eukaryota > Metazoa > Chordata > Ceratodontiformes > Protopteridae > Protopterus > Protopterus annectens. The sequence goes on from NC_056746.1 coordinate 656,277,475, forward strand.
CATTCTAATGGCAGAAGGGGAAGCTCCTGCATTAAAAAGAGAGGCTAAAATGTCCAAAATATTTTCTATTGAAGCAGAAAAGCGGTCAATATGTTTTTCACAAGCGCAAATGTCAAATATCTCCCATTTATTAGAATATAGTTTATGGGTGGAAGGTTTATGAGAAGATAGGAAGATGCGACATACCGGGAAGGAACAATATAGATGCCTGGTGTCTAATGGAATTGGACAAACCATGCTGTCAGCTTGAGGTTCAAAATGTTTGAGTGAACAAGTCTGTCTGGGTGGGACAGAAGGTCCGGGATCAGATCCAGAATCCAAGGTTGTTGAATCAGATAAGGCCAAAGAAAGACGAACCAAATCTGTCGAGGCCAAAAGGGGGCAATGAGGATTACCTTGCATGTCAACATGAGTGCTTTCTGCAGGAATTTTGGAATTACAGGTATTGAGGGAAAGGCATACAGGAGACTGGGAGGCCAATTGTGGAGGAGAGTCTCTCTTGGTGACTTCCCTGAAGAGGGAATCAGAGTGATGTAATTGCTGCACTTGATGTTTAGGGAAGAGGTGAATAGGTCACAGCAAGGTTGACCCCAATGATGGAAGATCCTTTCTGCCACTTCTGGATTGAGAGACCACTTGTTAGGCTGAAAAATACATCTGCTCAGTTTGTCTACAATCACACTGGAACTCCCCGGAATATGCGTTGCTATCAGAAAGCGGTTGGAAAAGACTGCCCACTGCTACACTCTGAGTGTTCCTCAAAAAAGGGGGTAAGACTTGGTTCCTCCCTGCTTGTTGAAACTACTGACATGCTGTCTGTTTGAACTGCAACTGTCCCCTGAGGAAGACCTGTTTGAAAGGCCTACACCGCTCTTAGCTCCAGAACATTGATATGCAAGTTGGCCTCTAAGGGGGACCAAGTACCTTGGACAGTCTTGCCCAGAAAATGCCCCTCTGTGAGGCGTACATGGTCATGATGGTCGTGTGCTCTGAAGGGCAAGGGCCGGCCAAGGAGAATTTATTCGGGATAGGTCCAACAAAGTAAATCCTTTTTGCAATAATTGGTGATCAGAATTTGGTCCGACAAAGGTTGATGAAGTACAGACCATTCAGATGCTAGAAGGCATCGTAGTATTCTCATGTGAAACCTAACTAGAGAGACTAGAGTTACTGACAATGCCACCGACCCTAGAGCTTGCAAAATTAGTTGAGTAGGAACCTTCTTTCTGTGGATTATCTTTTGAACCTGAATAATAATTCTTTGAAGTCTCTGTGGAGGAAGGGATGGTACGGTTGTTGTCGTATTCACAGCTCCCTCTATAAACTCAAGATTCTGAGTTGGAGTCGATTGGGATTTCTCACAATATACAGTAATTCCTAGGTAGGCACAGATAGTACAATCCCTTGCTTCTATCAAATGATGCCTAGTAGAAGTGGTTATGAGAGTCGTCTAAGTACGGAAACACCCGGAATCCTTGCAGTCTCACGTGAGCTGCTATTACTGCCATGCCTTTGGTGAACCCCCTAGGGGCTGTGATGAGGCCAAAGGGCAGCACTCTGAATTGGTAGTGACTAACTCCCAGCCAGAAATGGATAAACTTCCTGGAGTGCTTGTCCATCTTTATTTGGTAAAACGCATCCTGAAGATATATTGAGCACATCCAGTCATCCTTTTCAAAAGTGACCATCCGGAACTTTGTTTGTCAAACTGATTTGTTCAACACACTGAGATTCAAAATCAGTCTCCAGTCCCCTATCTGTTTTGTCACTAAAAAGAATCTTGAGTAAGTTCTGGATCCTCTCTGGTCTGGTGGGACTTCTGGGATGACTCTTTTGTTTAGAAGTTTTTGAATTTCTAGAACTGCTGGATCCCTCTGATTGGGTGGGACATCAGGCATTTTTTTTTTTTTGTGTATGATGGGAGGATGGGAAAATGCTATAGTATAACCTCCAGATATGATTCATTCCACCCAAGAATCTGTTGTTATGTTTAGCCAGGCGACTTTGTGCAGGGATAAGTGTCCCCCGACTGCATCCAGAGGAAGACAATTAGGCCTCCATTTAAGAACGCTGATAGGACTTACTCGGAAAGGAATCTCTGAAGCCCTAGTTCTGTGGACCACCTCTGCTGCATGGGCAATGTCTTCCATTTTGGTTGCCCCCTCTGTCCTGGGGGAACTGCCTCCACATATGTCCTGGAAAGGTCCTTGGGATTTTTTGAACCACATCTTTCCACTGCTCCTCTGGTTCTTATAAAAGGATCTTTGGGTGGGGGAAGGAAAAACATATGCCCACAGCAGAAAGGGTCTTACCATCCTTCTCACACCTGGATAAGGTCTCTCTTATTTTGAGAACAAACAATGATGATCTGCCAAAGGGTGGTTTGATGAATGAAGACTTAAATGGTTCTGAAAAGTCACATAGGCACATCCAAGCATGTCTTCTTATGGCTATGCTTGAACCCGCTGCTCTGGGTGTTCCCTCGGCTGTATGTGCAATGAGCCTCATGAATGACTTAGAGAAACTCCGGGGTGGTTAGCTGGGAGGCAACTTTCTCGTGGAGCCCCTCAAGCAACAGCTCCTGCCAGGGTATCTCACATCTCCTTGATCAGATCCCTCTGACGTCTTGTGAAATGTCCCAGAAAATTAAAAGACCTTAGGGCGAAGGTCAGTGAAGCATAAACATATTTCCCAAATCTATCCATAGCTTGAGACTCCCTGTTGGGTGGATGGATATATGAATTCTCCTCAGCAAGTTCCTTTTTCATGGTGGCAACCACAACCATGGCATCCACTGCTAAACCTCTGGCCCAGAATTGTTTATCTTCAGCGGCAGATAAAATCTTGTCCGGTCTTTTAAGGATGGGTTCAATGGTGTCTGGAGCCTTCCACATCCACGGCAAAATCAACTGTATAAGTCTGTCAGTGGCTGGTGCTACCCTAGAGGTAGACAGGTGAGCACCGAAAGCCTGCTGGTAAAATGATTCCTCCAAAGAAGGGTTTTGGGACTTCCAGTCATCTCTTTGTATTAAAACTTCTAGGATGTCTCCAAAGGAGACATCTTCAGGTGGTGACCTTGGGGACTCTTCCCCCTCATCAAAATCAGGATATTCTGCGACTGATTCCTGAGGGGAATCTAAGTGCTTCCTCTTGCACTTCTTTTTCTCCGGGGCCTCCTCAGGGGGGATAATCTGGGGAGGTATCAGAATATGACAGAGCCTGTATCTAAGAAACCTGAGACTTTGGCACTCACTGCCCCAGTGGAGAGGCAGGTTGAATAAGAAAGCCAGAGGGGGGTATCGGTTCTGAGGAGGAAGGTAATGATTTAGTTACTGTAAGGGACAGGGCCCTCTCCATAGCCTCGAAGGTTGCCCCCCCCGAAGAGGGATTGGAGCTCAGAACCAAGATAGACTACCTCGGAACTGAGTTCACTCCCCACGCCAAAGAAATTGCCCTGAGACAGAAACTAAGGCAAAACTGACTCAAACCGAAGCTCTGAGGAGCACAGACAGCTCCAAAAAAACTGGAGTTGCCTCCTGCCACTCGGAACTGACAGAGCAGCTGTGGCTTCAGGAGGTCTTCGGTTCTGAAATCGATGAAGAGTTCAGGGGAATTACTGACTCTGGAGAAAAGGAGATCTCAGGAGCCGGAAGACTCGGAGCAGTAAACTCTGAAGCCTCAGAGGAGATCAGAGGAGGAGAGGTTAATGGAGTGAAAGAAGCCTTGATTCCTGGATCCAGAGGGGTCAGAGACAAAGGGGGGGGGGGGTCCTGTAAGTCCTCTCGCCCATAAAATCTTATTCAGCAGTCTCTCCATATAGAGCTCTGAAAGACTTTTGGTGGAACGGATTGATGACATGGAGGGAGATTTTGGTCTCTGAAGAAAAAGTTCTGGAAGCTCATCCACAAAAGGGTCGATAGATGGGCAGTAAACAGTCCTAGGCAAAAATTCCCTTAGTTCAGTTTCTAATGTCTGTGCTAATGTAGTTAGTGCCATCAAAGTAGTTAAAGTAACCTGCACCAGAGCCTTTGACATCAAAGGTACTGAAATAGTAGTAGGTGCTGGGGAAGTTGTCATAGTCAAGGGCTTAGAGCCAGAGACCTCTGGTTCTGAGGATCCTTTCCGAACTGAGGATTTTAGTTTCTTGGGTTTTGATGCCAATGGAGAATTGGAACTGACAAGCTCCCCTTTTTACCCTTTGCCAAGGAAGATGAGGATGAAGGGGAAGATGTATCTGTCTTACACTTGTTTGCTGCAGATATGGCTTCACCAAAGGCAGAGGGGATCAAACCCTTCAAGATAAGTTTATTACATCTGTCAACAGAGGCTCTGTGACTGAACCCACAGCAAATACTGCAGTCGTCCTGAAAATGCACAGGACCCAAGCAATAAACACAAAGTAAGTGTAAATCCAAAGAAGGAATCTTCTGGCCGCTCTTCTGGGATTTTTTTAAAATCAGAAAGGGCCTTAACTTTCTCAGCCATCAGAAAAATATGGTCTGAAAGGCAGACACTCACGCACACACTATCATACATGGAGGGGATAACAGAAAACTAAGGAGGATGGAAAAAGATTTTTTTTTTTTTTGAGATTTTTTTTTTGAGAGAAACTATCAACAATGACAGTCTAAGAAGTACACCAAGGTGTACGTAAAGTGGCAACAATGATAGTAAAAATTACATTCACATGTAAGAGAGAAAACAATAGCTAAAAGGCAGTGGAACAAGAGAGAGAGAGAGAGAGAGAGAAAAAAAAAGAGAAAACCAAAGAAATAAGACAATATTACCTAAGCAGCAAAGGAAACACGAGAGCTCTGAGAAAATGTGACTGTTCAGAAAAGCAGCAAAAGAGATCTGAGGAAAGTGGGAGAGAGGAATTTTGGGTAGAGGTGAAGCTCTAGGGTTTTTGGCTGGCACGAGCTGTAGTAATGGCTGAGTCAGTTCCGATATTGGAACTGAACCTATATGTCAAGGATAAAATGAAGGCTGACAATATCAGATCAAACTACAATAACACTTTCATACTTAATAAATGTCTGCCATCTTTTCCTGAACTGGTCTTTCTTGACTATGATAAAAGGGTCCTGAAATGGAAAAGTAATTCCTGTCTTAATGTAGCATGAGGGGGAATAAAAAATCTTTTTTTTTTTGCAATTGTTGCCCCCACCATCTGCTGATGATTAGACACCCTCTCGGTCTATTAGCCCATTTGTTCACTTCACCAGGTGTGAGCTTATCAAAAGGGATCAGCATTGAGGCAGCCACTGGGGTGGTAATTCAAGGTTTTCTGATTTTTCTCACAGCCCTTTGTGGACTCGGCAAGTCACCAGGAAGGGGACTCACAATAAGCTGTCTATAGAGAGTGTCTCCACATTTGTGCAACAGGTGTTTCCTCCAAGCAGCCCTCCCCTTCCCTCTTCAGCATGAGCAGTGGCCTCTTCAGTCTCCATCATGGAGATTGCACCACCCCGCGTGCCTTCTAGTACACACAAACTCCACCATCTCTCTGGGAGAGACAAATGGACTATGCCTATTCAGTTGACTTGTTCTGTCCAGATAAAAATGTATTTGCCTGAGAACATCCAGGGAATGCAGGCAATACTCTCTCTTGTTAGAATGATTAGGAAAAAATAATGGGAGGTCAACAGACCGCTCTGACACCACTTTCGTTAAAAAGGAAGAATTAGTTCTCAGTGATCCTCTGTCCTTATGGAAAATAAGGTAGGGACATTTGGTGCATAAGGCTTGAAGTTCTGACAAATGTCTGGCCGATGTGATTGCAACTAGAAACAAAGTTTTCCAAGAGAGATACTTTAAATCACATGAAGATACAGGTTCAAAGGGGGGAGCTGTTAGGGCTTGTAGAACCAAGGCCAAATCCCAAGGTTGTAATGGTTCTCTAAAGGGAGGTTTTAGGTGAAAAACACCCTTCAAGAAAGTCTTACAGAGTCTATATGACATGAGTGAAGAATCCTGAAAGCCAATGTGGAAATTAGAAATGGCAGCTAAATGAACACAAATAGTAGAGACTGACACCCCAGATTGAAAAAGATGTGATAAGTAATCTAAATCCACCGAAAGTGGGGCTGACAAGGGGTCCAATTGTTTATTCGCTGCACATAATGAAAACCTTTTCCATCTGCTGAGATAGATTAGCCTGGAGGATAATTTATGAGATGCGATAAAAATATTGCGCACCGGGGAAGAGAGGTTATCCTGCCTGGCAATCATAGGAAGTGGAGAAACCAAGCTGTTAGCTTCAGGCTTGTTAGATTGGGGTGAGTCAGACCCTGCAGATGGGAGATCAACATTGGCGATGGATCGAGGATCCATGGTCGATATAGCAGGTGAGGCCAGAGTAAAGGGAACCAAACTTGTAGAGGCCAATATGGAGCAATGAGGATCACTTTGCTCTTCAACTGCCGTGCGTTCTTCAGAAATCGAAAGATGAGGGGAAGAGGAGGATAAGCATAAAGCAGACCTAAGGGCCAAGCGTGGACTAGAGCATCTCTCGGTGACTGTCCCTGAATGGGGATCAGGGCAAAGTAGTTGCTGCACTTGTAGTTGGTTGGGGAGGCGAATAGGTCGCAGCAAGGCTGGCCACAGCGGTTGAAAATTCTTGCCACTATCACAGGGTTGAGAGACCACTCATGAGGTTGTAGAATCCACCTGCTCAATTTGTCCTCAATCACGTTGGAGCTCCCGGGAATGGGCATTGCAATTAGAAAGAGGTTGGAAGCTATCGCCCATTGCCATATTCTCAAGGCCTCTCAGCGTAACGGATAAGATCTGGTGCCCCCCTTACTTGTTGATGTACCAGACCACTGACATGTTGTCTGATTGGATCGCAATAGTCCCTGATGGAAGGATGGAGTGGAATGCTTGCAACTCTAAGAGCACTGCCCTCAGTTCCAGGACATTGATATGCAAATGGGCATCTGTCACTGACCAGGTGCCTTGGACCGAGTTTCTCTGACATAGCCCCCCCAATCAGGGAAGCATCCATGGTCACCATGGCTTTCGGCTGATGGGGGCTGAAGGGGAGAGACCATTGTTGAGGAGTTTGAGATGACCACCAGAGTAAATCTTGCTTGCAACCTTGAGTTACACTTATCTGAAAGGACAAAGGATGTTGTAAAAAGTACCACTGAGTGAGAAGTAACCACTGGAGAAGTCTCATGTGGAATCTGGCCATAGGAAAAATGGTGATCGAGGCTGCCATTGACCTCAAGAGTTGGAGTATAGACCAAGCAGATGATTTGTGGTGACAGAGTAGCGGCTGACCCTGTTGTCTTATTCTTTGAAGTCTGTGATCCAGAAGAGATGCTGTGCAATTCCTTGTGTCCAACAGAACGCCGATGAATTCTAAAGATTGTGGTGGGGTCGTGTTGGACTTCTCCCAGTTTATAGTCATTCCCAGGCATTGTGCTGTGAGAAGAGTGTAGTCTATGGCTTCTTCCAGTAGACTCTTGGTGGGAGCGGTGAAGAGCCAGTCATCTAGGTATGGAAATGCCTGGAATTCCTGAAGTCGCAGGTGAGCGATGACCACTGACATGCATTTGATGAACAGTCTGGGGGCTGTAGACAGACCAAAGGGCAGTGCTTAGAACTGGTAGTGACTGGCACCTATGCAGAAGTGGAGGTATCTTCTTGAGTGCTTGTCCATTTTTATATGGTAATATTCATTCTGAAGATCTGCACAGCACATCCAGTCATCTTCTTCCAGAAGAGGAAGGATAGACTGAACCGTGACCATCTGGAATTTCTCTGTTTTTACAAATTTGTTCAGTGTGCTGAGATCCAGAATCAATCTCGAGTCCACTGTCTTTTTTGGCACTAAAAAGAACCTTGAGTAAAAAACGGATCCTGTCTGGTCTGGGGGGACTATTTGGATGACTCTTTTTTTGTAGCAGCTTTCTGATTTTGTGTGCTGCTGCTTCCCTTTGACTAGGTGGGATGTTGGGTAAGTCTCTGGATGAGATGGGACAGAGAAGGAAGGGGATGCGATAGCCTCTGGATATTATCCGTTGTACCCAAGAATCGGTGGTTTTGTTTAGCGAGGCAGTGTGGTACAAGGAAAAATGACCCCGACTGCTTCCAGAGGTGAGCAGTCGGGCTGCTTCAGGAGTACTGGTAGAGTTGTCCAGAGAAAGAATCTCTGGAACCCTGGTTTTGCAGACCTCCCCTGCCCCAAAAGGGGTGTCTTCCATTGGTGTTTCCCCTCTGCCTCTAGGGGAGAACTCGGCACGTGTGTCATGGAAAGAGCTCTGTGATTTTCTGTGCCACATCTTTCCACTTCTCTGATTTCTGGAGTAGAATTGTTGAGGAGTGGAGTGGAGTAGAGGGTACCATTGAGTGAGAAGTAACAACTGGAGAAGTCTCATGTGGAATCTGGACAGAGGAACAATGGTGATCGAGGCTGCCATTGACCCCACGAGTTGGAGTATAGACTGAGCACCAATGGCAGACAGGATCCTGTCATCTTGTTCCCACCTTGCCAGCGTATCTTTAATTTTATGGCCAAACAATGAAGCGGCCTCGATGGGGGCATTTATAAAGAAAACCTTAAAAGAGTCTCTAAAGTCACAAAGGCGTATCCAGGCATGTCATCTCGTGACTATACCTGTGCCTGCTGCTCTAGCTGCTCCTTCCATTGCTTGTGAAATAAGGCGCATGAAAGAATTGGATATGGATTCTAGGGTCGCTATCTGAGAAGCTACATTGTCACGGACCTCATCAGAAACAGCTCCTGCCAAGGTATGATAAGGTCCCTCTGAAGCCTTGTAAAGTGTGCCAAGTAGTTTAAGGACCTTAAGGTGAAGGTTGATGAAGCAAACACATGCTTCCCGAGTCATCTATCGCCCGGTACTCCTTGTTGGGTGGATGAACAGTCTGGCTCTCTTCTGCCAAATCTTTTTTGGTTGCAGCCACCACCACCATGGCATCTACTGGAAGACCTTTTGACCAATGGGGATGCTCAGCTGGGGGAGATAAAATCTTGTCAGGCCTCCACAGTACAGCTTCCAGGGTGTCAGGAGCCTTCCATGCACGCTGGATGATGAGCTGGATAAGCTCATCGGCCGGCAGGGTAACCCAGGAGGTAGGAGGCCGGGCATGAAAGGCCTGCAGGAATATGGATTCCTCTGAGGTAGGGTTGGAGGACTTCCAGTCACCCCTCTGTCTTAGGATCTAGAGGATGTCATCAAAGGACACCTCATCTGAGGATGACCATGGGGACCCTTCCCCGTCACCAAAGTCCGTACCTTCAGTCAAAGACTCCTCAGTCGAGTCCATGTGCTTCCTATGGCACAAAACCTTGTGAGGGACTTCCTCAGTGAGGAGCACTGGGGAAGATTGCAAAGAGGGGGTCTCCTGAGGGGGAGAAACCTGAGGCCCTTGTGCCCGGTGTCTGTTGGTTGTGGCTTGTGACAGTTGCGGCACAGAGGGGTGGGTCCAACATGGAGGGTTTGCCAGCAGAGGCAAGCGCCCTCTCCATGGCCTGGAAGGCCAGACAGCCCAAAGATGGATGGGAGCCTGGAACCAAGCATGACAACCTTGTAGCCAGGGTCACACCCCGCTCCGACGAGCCGACACCCAGACTAGGAGTCTCAAGAGGGCTGTGGAGCGTGAGGGAAGGAGGATTCCTGGAGGGTGCCATAGAAAAAATTGGCGTGGAACCAAGAATGCCCTCCCCCATGGCACAGCCACTAGCCAGAGAAGAGCCAAATGCCAAGTGCCCCGAGGGCCATAAGGACGACTCCAGCTCCAAAGTGAGGTCACCTATTGGGGTCGGAGGAAGGGAAGCTGCTGTTGGAGGAAGGGGCTTTGATGCTTCCGTGGAAGTCGAAGAAGTGTACGTTGGAGTCTGTGGAGAAATACGGTCACCTGGAAGAGGGAAATTATCTTTAGACGGTTCAGAGAGACCCCTGGCCACAAGCAACTGGTCGACAAGCCGCGACACATCTTGTTCAGAGAGGTTCCTAGTCGACCTCATACAGAAAACTGAAGGCAATTCTGGTCTTTCTAGAAAAGAGCTATATTGGCTTGCAACAAACAGATCCAAGGAATGAGAATACTTAGTCCTTGCTAGTTTGTGTGGTGCAGAGCTCGGAACCGAGGGTGTCTGCACCAAGAAGAATGGTGTTAAGGTTATCTGCGCCGACGAAGGCAGCGTCATAGAAGTCGAAGGTGTCTGCACTGTAAAGGGCGGTGTGGCAAATGTCTGCACCGATGAGTACGGTGCCATCGAGGAAGGTGTCTGCACCAGTAAAGACGGTGCCAAAAAAGACTGCACCGAAGAGTATGTCGGTGCCAAAGTTGTCTGCACCGTAGAGAACAGTATCATCAAACTCAGGGCCATAAGAGTTTGCACCAATGGTGCCAAAGGAGACTGTATCTGCAGAAATGGTGCAAATAAATGCTGCGGGAACTCCGGTGCTGGTGGGGATAAAGAGGACATAGCTGGAGCAAGAATCAACTGGGGCAGTGCCGAGGCTGGAGCCGAAAGGGCCACAGATGGCAGTGCTGGGGTCGAAAAGCTTTACCTTTTTGTGAGTCAACTCCTTGCGATCTCCAAGGGGAGATGAAGTGAGCGACCTCAAGGAGGAGGAAGAAGAATGCCTCTTACAGGGTTTAGCAGGAGGGGGTGAGCCCTCCTAGCCAGAGATAGCCTCTCAGAAAGAAGTTTTAAGGAGGCCTTTCAGGATTAACTCGTTCTTCCTTTCATTGAGAGTCCAGGTCGAAAAAGTTCTACAAATCCCATACGGGGATCCACTGAAAGGTGGGAGACATTCAAGCAATAGACACATAAATCATGGCCATCAGAAAGCGGTAACTTACGGCCGCATTTTGTACATTGTTTGAAACCAACACTACTTTTCTTGTCCAACATAATGATAGAGAAGGACAACAGTACCAAGGAGTTAAGAAAGCTACCCAGAAGGGTACGAAGAGAGAAAAGAAGGATTACCAACGATGGTAATGAAGAATTACCTCAAAGGTAAGAAAGGGTAATAAAAGGGAAGAAAAACTATAGGGAGAGAGTCTTAAAGTTACAATCGGGTAGGAGTATAGAGATAGTAAGTGACTGAAAACTTTTTAAGCACTAACAATATAGAAAGTTTCAAAAAAATTGTTCACTTAGCTGAGAGAGAGTGGCTTGACACGGCTGTACAGCAACACGGAAAACGAGATCTGGGGTAACAGGGAGCAGAGCATTCTGGGTAGGATCTTGGCTCTAGAGTTTTTGGCTGATGCGAGATTGGTATGAGGCCGGCTCGGTTCCGAGGACAGAACTGATAACCCATCAATAAGGAATCAACGAAGATTAACAACATCAGATATATATAGGTTATACATCATTTACCAAGAAGCATTATTTATTTGGGGCTAGAACTGTAATTCATGACAGAGATTACATGAGCTGTCACATTAGTGAATGGAAGTTTCTTTAAGATTTTATTCTTCTATCAAGTAACAGCACATGGCTAGACACTGAATGCATGTCTGGCAAATGTAAACAAGTGCTTCTGCATGAAAAGCCCTTAACATACAAGCAAATACTTTTTCGAGGAAGGAGTCTATTACTTGAAAAACACAAATGTGTTATTCAACAAGTCATTTAGGATTTCAAAGCTTGATTGATAGAATAAAAAAACTGAGCTATCTATATGACATCATACTTGTCAAGTCATGAGTTTCTAAATTTGTATATTTCGCATTATAATGTGTAAGATAAAGATCATAAGGGTCAACAAATTAGTTGCCTTGCCACACAGCCCCAAGTTAATTTCAATGTCAAACTCACAATAATTTTAAAAGAAAGGGCAACCCAAAAATAAAAAAAGTTTGATGTCTAGGCATACAGTGTTTCAGTATGAAGTTGTGCTTTGCACGCATTGGGCGGAGTTGGCAATGAAGCTGTGCTTTGCATTAATTTGGTGTGGCTGGTCATCAAAGTCCTGGGTTTCAGAAGTGTGAGTTTGGAAATCTTGAATTTCAAAAGTCAGACCTCAACAAAGCATTATATACCTGTTCCTTAACACAACAGCAAATCATGGAAGTAAGAAGCCCGCAGCGATACTATAACAAATGATGTCCTACTCACAGAAGCCAGTTCTCATTTAGGCTGTTTCTTCAAACCATGGAAGGTCTACTACACGACAGTAATTCTTGTCATCTGTTGCTGCTGGCACCAGCTTGCTCACTATCTTATATAAAAGCAAGCATTACCCCAAGCTACATACAATTCTTCTAGCAAGAAACCCAGAATTAGTAGTCAAACAGCGCAATAATTAATAAGTTTAACATCATAACTCTGCAACAGCTATATACAATGAATAAGCACATAGCTTATTAAGAATAGCCTCTAAACCTGGATACAAATCCAAAACAGGAGATGGTGAGAGGATGTATGTACAGCTGAAAGAATTAATGACTTTCTTCCTTGAAGACCAGCAGTTTCTGTATACCCCCAATGTACAACCCTTTTTCAAAGAAAACCCTTATAACAGTACTATAAAATGTCATATATGGCCTTGGCCAGCTCTGCAGTGCTGCAACTCCAACGCCTTTTTATAGAATGGGTATCAACCTTGTAGTTTACTTGACTGTATGTATGGATGATTAAGTTGCAGTTTCACTTAAGTACACAACAAATGATTATTTTACAGTTTCTAACTTTGCCTGACTTCTTTCCCTTACCTTCTTTATGTTTCAGCTTCTGAATTACTCCAGATAACAGTTACTGGACCAGTTTCTTTTCACAAAGCAGTTTTACTGGGGGCACATATTGTTACATTGTGAACTTCAAATGAATGTACTACAATACTTTTTTACATTGCTAGCTAAATGTCTTTTAACCCATTCTACTGCTGGATGTCTGAGAATAGTACAATGTTTTTTTTAATATGCAGTCTCACTTTCTGTGATTACTTATTTTTATAGCAATTTCTACATTTTACTCTTTTTGTTTTGAACAATGCACTGACAAATAACTTCACAAATACAAATACTGCAGTCACAGCAGATTGCAGTAATCAAAATTACAAGATCAACTAATTAAACATCCAGTGCTAAAGGAGAACAGACAAAATGTTACAATAATAGAAGTGTTTTTTATAGGGAGCAATACCAAATGCCCCCCACCACCATGTGAGGATTATATCCACACTAAATAAATTATAGCTCGAAAAATGCACTTGCAATGAAATAGCAAAATATACACTTTCCCCTCTTTTCTGTGGCTTTGCAATATGTAACTTGATATTATGCAAATCTGATTCACATAGTGCCACTAATGCACTTCATATTTCATCAGCATCATACTGTGTACTATCATGTTAAATGTGACATAACATAGTTTCAATATACTGGCGACAGTAACTTGTGCTTCCTAAAGGATGTGTGTGCATAACATCAAACAGACCTAACTTTGAGACCTGGCTGTTGACAGACAGTAGCAAACAAACTGAAAAAATGATAAAACCTAGAATTGCAAGAGTTTCCTGTAGGCAGCCTTACAGCAAGATGGATGCATACATCTGTACTATACACTGTATAGCTTTAAGAAATGCATAAAAAACATGTCCTTGCCCTTCCCTCTCAGGATCACTCTAACTGCCTCTTCTGCTTGCCTTGACCCACCACATCCGGTACCTGTCTCCATTACAAATGGACTCAAACTAACCATTAAAGTTCTTGAACCAACCATCACAGAGGAGACTGCTTCCACTAAGTTGTTCGGATGAACTATTGCAAATTAATTACAGTTTGACCTTCAGATAAAGAATACAATCACTAAAATTAGGAATGCTGTTGATATTCATTGCAAATATGCTGCTCTTTAAACAATGATAAGACAGATGCAATATATGCAATGCTGGAAATATTCTCTGATTATTAGACGTGTTATGTAGCAGACACTTTGTATATTGTCTTCATTTATGCAATTTGTTGCACCTTCCTTAGATACATGTAACTGTACTGTCTTCTTATAATGTGTTGTACTATACTGCTATAATGATTCTAATGAGCTTGGGTTGTGGCTAACAGGGGTCTGTGGACCAGCCTACACATCTGGTAATCAAATAATAAATAAAACAAAATAAAAATAAAATAAAAAATAAACTTAAAAGGCCAAAACATTCTTAACACATGCTGCCAGGTTAGCCACTGCAACCCACATACCTCAGTTATGTACTCATTGTATCCCTTCACTTCTTCCTCACTGTTATTTTCTAAACATAAATAAGCTTATAACACAATTTCTAGATGTCCCTCAGGGCACAACAAAATAATGTAATACTGCTTAGAGCTCTAAAATTCAAACCAGCTCAGATTCAGTCATCAATTTATCACACAACTATGCTTTGCTCATAAATTATTACATTCCAACAAAAGTCCTTCATTAGGTCAAACAATCTTTTGAAGGCACTGTCCAAAATCAGACAACCTTATCCGGGCACATAATGTCCACCTTAAATCCTACAATGAGTATGGAAACTTAATCATGAATAGACTTCTTCCTAGTTTCAAAGATTATGTACATTACACAGTATACTAAAACAGTGATCTTGGAGTAATTTCATATCATTCTAAAATACAGCTATAAGTAAAGTTTGACAAATTCAATTACAAATCCATCCAATTTAATAAGTGGGCACTAAATCCTACCTTATTACAATATGAAGAAGTAAAGAATGACATTTTAAATTTACTAACTAAACTTTATAATAAGTCTTACCAACAGGATATAAAACCGGATTTATAATTTCTGACACTTAAAGCACATATAAGAAGATACCTTATCAGTAAAGCTACATACTTTGCAAAACAAACAATATGAAAATAATCTGACTAAAAAGCTAAAGACTCTTTACTCCCAGCAATCTAGTTTTGCTGTGGTGGTAATAACAAAAGTAATAGCTGAGATAACCATTTAGAAATAGTCTGCTTTGATAGAGGTTGTCCCAAATGAACAACTAATCTGAAGTTCTAAAAGATTTTGTTCTGTTAAGATAATACCCGAGTTGACTGTGGACATCCAAGATATGAAGTATCCTTTCTCCCTCATTTTTAGGTTCTGGAAAGAAAACAGGGAGCTGGACAGTTTGGGTTAATGTAAATTTGGATACCATTTAGGTATAAAAGGATTAGTTCTTAAAGAAATCCTGTCTCTATGAAAGATGGGATACTGGTTGACCCCCTAGAACAGCTTCCAGCTCAAGTTACTCTTCTTACAGAGGACAGAACAATCAGTAAAATCTGTTTTCTGTGTTACAAACCTCAAGTTAGTCAGATGTGATAGTTCAAATGAAGGGCATGTGAGCTTCTCTAGTATAAAATTAAGATCCCAAGAATGAACTTCTGGTTTTCAGTGAGACTTCTTATGTAGCACTCCTTTCAAAAACTTTCTCACATGAGAATGCAGGGAAAGAATGGGATCCATGAGTTGGCATGCTGCAACAGCCAACAAATGAACCTATGCACAGGAGAAAGACCGTCATACGATAGTAACTCATACAAACACTGTATCGTCAGATAAACACTAGTCCTGAATGAGTGCTGGTTGTTTTGTTGGTACCAACTAGAAAACATTTTCCATTTAGTATTATATGATTTTTGAGTACAGGCTTTCTTGCCTCCATTAGTAAATGCTGTACATCCTCAGAAAAAATGTGCCTAAAAGGTATTAAGACCCTATCATCCAGGCAGTCAGTTGTAGTTGTTTGGGTTCAGGATGTATCAAAAAAGAAGTTATGTTCTTACCATAACGTCCCATGTGAGTTGTACATCTCGCTATTCATTCTTACTGATGGGTTCGGAGCCAATCCTATGCTCTGACTCGGCCGTTTTTACAAGCTCGAGGTCTCCAGCTAGCTCAAGGCTAATTCCCTATCCCATGATGCACTACTGCTTCAACTCAGATCTTGTTTACCTCTAAGAAAAAGAGTAAACTAGAACTAAAAAACTATAAGCAAATATGAATCTGTGGAACAAGCAATTGAAAAAGGTCAAGTCAACAGGATGTCCAAACAGAAAAAGGCCTAGATCCCCTAGAAGTCACAAGGTTGGGGGTTGGAGGGAGGGATGGAAGAATGAATAGCGAGATTGACAACTCACATGGAACATTATGGTAAGAACATAACTTCTTTATGTGAAGTTGTCCTACCTCGCATTCATTCTTACTGATGGGATAGCGTCCCTAGCACCATTATTCCTGGGTGGCTCACGGGACTATATTCTTCAGCACAATGGAACCAAAAGATGCCCTGCCCCTGGAGGTCATATCCACTTTTTAATGAGTAATAATGGTATGTGGAGTTGCCCATGTTGCTGCTGCACAAATGGTATCTAAAGGCACTCTGGCACGAAAGGATGAAGCAGAGGCAACTGCTTTTGTTGAAAGAGCATTTACTTTACCTGGAAGGTCTTTATTCAATGAATTACAAGTAAAGGAAATATAGTCTGATAGCCATCTAGACAGAGTAGTTTTGGCTACCGGTGTACCTTTTTTTAGCATCTGAAAAGGACACAAAAAGTTGATCTGAGTTCATAAATTCCTTTGTTCTATGTAAATAGAAACTTAACTGTCTGTGCACATCCAGTTGGTGCAGCATGTATTCTGTATTATTGCCATACTTGGGAAAAATATTGGTAACTCAATGGTCTGATTTAAGTTTGACTCTGAACAGACCTTTGTTAGGAAAGACAAATTAATACGTAAAGAAACCCTATCATTATGAAACACTAGATATGGGGGTTTGATTGACAATGCTTGCAGTCCTGATACACTTCTGGCTGAAGTGATGGGCATTAAGAAGATAGTTTTCCAAGTTAAAGATTTAAGATGACATGATGATGCCGACTCAAAGGGTGGAAGAATTATTCTTGATAAGACAAAACTGACATTCCATGGTGGTAGAGGAGATTTTATTAGTGGCCTTAAGAGATAACTGCCCTTTAGAAATTTGCACAATCTATGTGACATGATGTTCTGTCCATTTTCACCTAGATGAAAATTTGAAATTGCTGCTAGTTGCACACTGATAGTAGCAGCTGCTGCACCTTCTTTGAAAAGCTTTGTTAGAAATTCTAGGATAGAAGAAAGAGATGCAAAAAAAGGGACAATCTTATTCTGTAGGGCCCAAAAAGAGAATTTTTTTCCATTTGCTAAGATACAATTTTCTTGTAGAGATTTTATGGAAAAATATCAAAATGCATTGGGGGGGGGGGGTGAGGAAAGATTTTGTAACCTGGCTATGTTTGTTACCGGAGCAGCCAAGCTGTCAACTGGAGGGATTTGAGAGAGGGGTGAAGAACTCCTGAAGAATGTATCAGACGATCCGGCACTGGGTCCAGGATCCAAGGTTCCTCTTGAAGATAAGGTTGTAGGAAGGGGAATCAAATTTGAAGAGACCAGTAAGGGGCTATCAGGATTAAGGTCCTTCCCAACAATTTAGCTTTCTAAAAGACTTTGGGTATTAACGGAAAAGGAGGAAAAGTGTACAGGAGACCTGGGGGGCAACTCATGTATGAGTGCAAGCCTCGGGGCCTTCCCGAGGGGGAATCAGGGTGAAATAGTTGCTGCATTTTGTGTTTGTGGACGTGGCAAAAAGGTTGCATCAAGGCTGGCCCCATCTGCAGAAAATGCTCCCCGCTACCTATTGTTTGAGGGACCACTCATGTGGCATCAGTGTATGTCTGCTGAGTTTGTCCGCAATCACGTCGGATTTCCCCGGGATGTGCGTTGCTATTAGAAAGCGTTGGGAGGATGTCTCCCATTGCCATACTCTATGAGCATTGACATAGGGGATAAGATCTGGTTCCTCCTTGTTTGTTTATGTACCATACCACTGACATATTTTCTGTCTGAATTGCAATTTTTCCTACAGGTAGAGAGTCTTGGAATGCCAGCAACGCTAGAAGCACCGCTGTCATCTCCAGAACATTGATGTGCAATTGAATCTCATGTTTCTTCCACGTGCTTTGGGCTGTTTTACCCAGATAATGCCCCCCCCACCCCCCACCCCCCACCCTATCTGGGAAGCATCCATGGTCAATGTGGTTAGAGGAGCTGGCGGGATAAAAGGTTTCCCTATCGTTACTTGGTCTGAATGAAGCCACCAAAAAAGATCCTTTTTGCAAGCTGGTGTCAGAGTTATTTTGTGGGACATTGGGAGCATTTGCATCAACCACTGGGCAAAAAGAGGCCACTGTAAGATCCTCATATGCATGCGCGCCATAGGAACTATTGTGATGGAAGCTGCCATTGTGCTTAGAACCTTCAGAACTTCTCTGGCTTGAGATTTTGTTTTGTGCAGAAGATTCAGCATCTGTTTTCAATGGACCTGAATCCTTTCCTCAGGAAGTTTTACCATCATTGTACTTGTGTTTAGCTCTGCACCTATAAAAATAGTATGTTGAGATGGCAATAAGGCAGATTCTTTGTAATTGACAGTAATTCCCATCTCTGCAAACAGTTGTAATGTTGTGTTCTTTGCTTGAAGTGGTAGCTGCTTGGTGGTGGCAGTTAGGAGCCAGTCGTCTAAGTATGGAAACACCTGGAATCCTAACAGTATCAGGTGAGCCGTGACTACTGCAATGCATTTGGCGAACACCCTGGGGACTGTAGTGAGGTCAAAGGCCAGAGCTCAAAATTGATAGTGACTGGCTCTTAGCCGAAAGCGCAAGTGCCTCCTGGATGGCCTGTCCATTTTTAAGTGGTAGTACACATCCTGAAGGTCTATAGAGCACATACAATGGTCTTTTCCTAGAAAGGGAAGTATTGACTGCAACATGACCATCCAGAACTTTGCCTGCTTTACTGACTTGTTTAGTCTGCTGAGATCCAGTATTGGTCTCCAGTCCCCTGTGTTGTTTGGAACTAAAAAGAACCTTGAGTAAGTTCCGGATCCTACTTCATCTGTGGGGACTGACTGGATGGCTCTTTTTTATAGCAACTTTTGAATTTCTATGGTTGCTTAATCCCTTTGATTGGGTGGAACATCTGGGATCCTTTTGTTGGGGGGAGGTGGGACTGAAAAGGGTATTAAGTAACCTCTGGATATGATTCTTTGCACCCATGAGTCTTGTAATTTTTAGCCAGGCGACTGGGTGCAAAGATAGGCATCCCCCAACTGCCTCCAGACTGGGACAGACGGGCCTCCTCTCAGGAGCGCTTAAAGGGTTTTCCGGAAAAGGATTCCTGGTCACCTTGGCTTTGCGGACCCCCTGTGCCTCTTGGGCAGCATCTTCCATTATTTCCTCCACCTCTGCCCCTGAAGGAGGATTCACCATGTGTCAGGAAAAACTGTCTGGGATTTCCGGAGCCACATCTTTCCCCCTTTTTACCTTTGGGATAGGGTCTGGAAGGGGTGGAAAAATGTACTCCCACAGCAGAGAGAGTCTTTCCTTCTTGCTCACACTTGGTTAATGTTTCTTTTACTTTCGGTCCAAAATGGAACGAGCCATCAAAGGGGGTGTTTATAAAGGATGACTTGAAAGGTTCCGTGAAATTACAGAGGCACATCCAGGAATGTCTCCTAAGGGCGATTTCTAAAGATGCTGACCTACTCGCCCCATCGGCTGCATAACAAGATGAGCCTCATGGATGAGTTTACTAGGGAGTTAAGGGTGGAGAGCTGGGATGATTCTTTCTCTGATATCCCCTCAGCTACTGATCCCTGTAGAGTATCTCCTAGCTCTTTAATGAGATCTCTCTGTAATCTAGTAAAATATGGGTTAAGTAGTTCAGGGACCTGTGTGTGAAGGCTGCTGATGAAAACATGTGCTTTCCATATCTGTCCATCATCCACAAATCTTTATTCGGTGGATGAACAGAAGAGGATGTTTCCAATAACTCCTTTTTAGTGGCCACCACCACCATAGCATCCACTGGAACATCTTTTGCAAGAAAACTTTTGTCTTGTGGACTGGCTATGAACTTATTCGGTCTCCTAGGTAAAGGCTCCACTGTGTCTGGAGCCTCCCATGCCTTTCGACAAAGTAATTTTAAGAGCTCGTTGAAAGGCGGAGACACCCAAGAAGTGGAAGGTCAAGACCCAAAAGCTTTCAGGTACACAGTCTCCTCATCAGTAGGGTTAATGGACTTCCAGCTGCCTCTCTGCTTTAGGATCTCTAGGATGTCTGCAAAGGAGACATCCTCACAGGGTGACCGTGGGGACCCTTCTGATTCATCAAGGTCCATGTCTGATGTAAGAGACTCCTGTGGAGAGTCTAAATGCTTCCTCTTGCAAGTTTTCTTTCGAGGAGCCTCTTCAGAAGGGTATTCTGGAGAGGTCTCTGAAGACAAGGGACCACTCACTGGGGCTTCCTGAAACTCTGGATCTCTATGCCTTTTTGGAGTCGGCTGAGATGGACACCAGTGCTTTAAGGGATGGAATGGGTGCAACAGATGGTGAGGCTGTCTCTGATGACAGGCCTCTCCTCATAGCCTCGAAGGCTCCACTCCCTTGGGCTGAGGAACCGATGGACACTACCGGTGCCAGAGGAGCAGGCTCGAAGCTGAGGTAGGGGCCGAGCTCACATGAGCCAAGGCTTCGAGAGGGAGAGTCAGATCCAACAAAATATCGGCTCCACTCAACCCCCTGGACCTAACCGGCAAGTGTTGACCCCTAGACTCCACGGACGGCACAGAAGTAATCGGAGCAGTTGGAGATGAAGAACCTGGGGTAGGTCTCGGCTCTAACAAACCCGCCACACTGGCTCCACACATTCCGGCTCCAAGACCACTGGTCGGGTCAGAGAAGGAATCAAAGAAGAGGGGAAAGGTCCAGTTGATTCCAAAGCCCTAAAGGTCAGTTCTGCTAATTTTGCTAGTGCCGGTGTCTTTAGTAGTCTCTGCACAACAAGATCCACATCCAAATCAGAAAGACTTCTTGAGGACCTAGTCGAGGGAGCTGGAGATGCTGATACCCGAAGAATAGGTGATCTCAAGGTTGGAGATACCGGCTTCAGAGCAGGGGACCGGCTCCTTACTTGTAAAACCATTGGTTCTGAAGGCAGTGGAGCCGAGGTTGAAACTTTTGTAGAGTGAACTTCTTTAGAAACAGTCGGACACAATCTCGTTGCCTTCTTAGATGGCTCCGACTCTGAGGAAGTAGAAGATCTTTTAGAGGATTTTTCAGAAGTAGGTGACTTACTTTTTTGTACTTCTTGACCTTGTTCAAGGGCTTCAGTGAATGAGGACTTTAGGAGCCCTCTTAAAATCAGTTTGTTTTTTCTCTCCTGCAAGACTCTTGAGCTAAAGGAATGACATATAGCACAAGAGTCCTGTAAATGAATTGCTCCCAAGCAATATACACATTCTGTGTGACCATCAGTTAAAGACATTTTTTTGTCCACACTTAAAACACTTCTTAAATCCAGAAGATTTTGAATCTTTGGACTGCTTTGACATTTTTCTAAGTAAGTTGTCTTAAATCCAGAAAGGAAAGAATTGACTTGAACCTCTCTAATTTAAATGAGGTTATTGCTCAACAAATCTCTACAATAGTAATTTCTAGAATCGAAGGGAGAACAGCAGACACACACACACACACACACACACACACACACACACACACACACACACACACACACACACACACAAAATAATCCCTTCGAATAAAAGGAAAAAGGAGTCCTCTAATAAAAAATGGACTGCTGCAATTACAAAATGGTTAACTGCTAAACACTAACACTATAAGCGAACTGTCGAGATATTCTCTTTTGAGGCAAAAAACACAAAACTCTAGCAAGAACTACTATTAACAATATTAATTCCAAAAAAAGGGGATAGAACAAGCCCAACAACCAAGGATTATGTTTTTTAACAAAACCAACAGCAAAACAGCACACTACAATGAGGAAAAAAGACCTCCAAACTATTTTTAAAGAAACTTGGTAAATTTAACTATAAAATATTTTGAAAAGTCTGTACTTAGTCTGAGCTAGCATAGAAAACTCTCGATCTATTTCTGCAGAAAACGCGATATGAGTTGGAGCACTAGTGCATCATGGGATAGGGAATTAGTCTCGAGCTAGGTGGAGACCACGAGCTTGTAAAAACGGCCGAGTCGGAGCCAAAGCCATCAGTAAGAATGAATGTTGGATTGGACAACTTCACGTCAAATCTTTTCTTGTGTGAGTAAATACAGTCTTTAAGGTAATTGTCCTTGGCCAGTTTTAAAAACGGAAAAACATTGCTGCCTGGGCTAGGATGAAGTCACCACTATGATCTTTGGAGATTTCTTCTGAATCTTCAGAAGTACTGTGGGTATTAGTGGAAAAGGTGGAAAAGCAAACAGGAAAATTCCTGTCCAGGGAAAGGGAAAGGCATCTGTCTTCCAGGCCTTCTTGCACAGAGTCTTAGAGCAGAATTTTGCAAGTTGACTGTTTAGACTGGAGGCAGAAAAATCTACCTAAGGAATTCCCCACAGATGGATCAAATCTTATAAGACCCCTCCCCTATCTAGTTTCCATTTGTGAGGGTCTGCTTTTGTCGTGTTCAGCTAGTCTGCCACACCATTTTGCTCTGACAGAATTGCAGGATGTCTGAAGAGTAAGACTGTGCTGTACAGCTATATCCCATGCTAACATGGCTAGTCTGCATAGGGGGCAAGTTCTGGTTCCCCCTTGCTTATATAGCACATCACTGTTGTCTGTGATTACTTAAAAAGGTCCAGGTGACCACAAATGATTCAGAGAGTTCACAGCCTTTATAATAGCTAGCATCACTTTCATGTTTATGTGCTTTTGTCTTCTCTTTCTTGTCCTATACATCTTGAACTTTTATTCCCTTGGCACTGCTCCCCAAGCAAAGTCTGAAGCATCTGTAGTGACTGACTGCTATGTAGCCAAGGGGAGGGGGTGGGAGACCTAGATTCATGGATATTTTATGTCACCACTAAGTGACTTCTGTTCAAAAATCCAAAAATTAGGACTTGAAGAGAAAATAGGCATTGATGCTGGGACCAGAGAGATGTCAGATACCATTGTATCATTCTCACACGGAATCTAACAAGAGTTAACATGAGAATCATGGATGACATAAAACCCAAAATGCTGAGGTATTACCTCACTGTGATAGAAGTCTAAGTGGAATCTCTAGAAAGATCTATTTTTTTTCCTGAGGAAGAAAAGCTCTTTGTTCTGAGGCATCTAGCAGATATCCCATAAACAAAATCTTGTGTAATAGAGTCAAAAAAGACTTTTGAATGTTCTTTTGGAATCCTGGCCTGCTTAAGAGATCACTTACCCAAGTGAGAGATTACTCACTCTTTGAAAAAGCCTTTGCAAAGATAAGTGTCTAAATATTAAAAAATGCAGATATCTTGTAGCCTGCAATGAGCTATGACAGGAGCTAGACCCTTTGTGAACACTCTTGGAGCAGTGGATAGCCCAAGGGGTAAGGTACAGAATTGATAATATGTTCTAGACTGTCAAAGCCTTAAGAAATGCCAGAAATCTGGATGAACAGGAATGTGATGATATAAATCATCTAAATCAAAGGTTAGTAGAAAAACTCAAATGAGGGAGGGGTAACAGGTTGTGAAGTGAAAGCAATTCAAATTGGGGCACTATCACAAACTGTTTTAGGAAAGAAAGATCTAGAACTGTTCACCAGGAATTTTTTTTTCTTTGATACTAAACATATTCTTGAATAAAAGCCTTTCCTCAACTGGGAAGGAAGAACCTTCTATTACCACTTGAGACAGCATATTATGCAGGAGGGAAGAGAAGTGTCTGGTCTGGTAGATGAAGAGAAATCCCATGAAAAAGAGGAATTTCCTCTAACTGTATCCTAGATAAATCACGTTCAGAACCCATTCATCTGAACTGATCTGTTGCCGAAGAAAGACAGAAATAGAGATTCAGACTTTCTAGAAGGGGTAAGTGTGTGTGTGTGTGTGTGTGTGTGGGGGTGGGGTGGGGGGACAGGGAGACAATGTCCCATATATAGTCAGTTTGCCATGTTTTTATGTCTTGTTCTAGGAGGTTGCGGCTTTCTTTTTGGAACCTTCCTGCCACTGTTTTTTTCAAATGTCTGCTTACTGGAATTCTGCTGAGACTGCTTATTATGTATTTTGCCGAAACTGCGTGAGGGGACAGATAAATCCTTTGGAAAATTTATAGAATATGGGTTGGAAAATCTGAGAAATTCCCTGAAACAGCTTACTTCTCTCATCACACTTTTTGATAACCTTTACAACAGAGGGTCCAAAAACTAAATCACTATCCAAAGGAGAATTCAAAATTTAATTGTTAACATCTTCTGGGAGGTCTGGAAATGCAGCCAGGCACGTGTCATCAAAAGAGTAACAGTGACAATAGCCTTGAAAGTAGTATCTAGACAGTCATAAACACATTTCAAACAATTATTAGTGACCTGAGAAACAGAAGAAACTAGATCACACAAAGCAGATTTTTCCTCACAAGGCAAAACTATAGCAACAAAAATATTCTTCATACTTTCACAACTAGTCTTTAACATATGAACTTGGCAATTCAGAGTTCGGGAAATCAAAACTGCAGAAGCATACCCTTTTCCCCCCAAACTTATGAATATATTACCCATCCTTTTCTGAAGGAAAATGATTAGAATTAACAAAATGCTTGGCATCAACTTGATTAACTGAAGTTATAGCTGCTGGGCTAGGGCAGGGATTAGTGTATAAAAAGACTTAACAGACTGAGGAACTTTGTTCTCTTTATCTGCTTTCTTATGGGTAGAGTGGCTTTCAAGAAAACCACAGGTTGTGACAAACACATTCTGCAATGCTGATTGCACTGGGGGTGGGCGTGGGGGGAGTGAGGGTTCCATAAATTCCAGCTATGCAAATTCATAGTGTTTTCTAAGGGACTGAGACACCTTAGTGTTCTCCCACTGAAAACACAGCTTCATTCTGCAAATAATGTCAGATTCGGATACCATACTCTCCTCAGAATCTGAATCAGAAACTTGAGAATAAAAAACTGTACCTGTCCCTCCACATTCTCCCCAACAGATTCCATTAGCTGAGCCTCTTCACGAAAGATGAACCCTGTTTACTTTTACCAGACACAGATGATATAGTGTTTGATAAAGGTGAAAACAGAGGACAATATGACTGCCTCCAGGATTTCCTTGGTAGCTATACCCTTGTTGAAGTTAGGAATAGATGTTGTAGCTTTAGTGGTATGTGTCCTAATATGCTGTAGCATGATGTTTGTAGCATCATTTTTTACAAGATGAAATCCATTTGGAGATAATCTATATACAGACAGGGCTGCCTGATTTGTTAGATGCAAAGGCTACAGACAGTTGGTTTGATTTTCTAAAAAGTTTTGTCTTGCCCAAATAACATCTGAGCTGCCTATGGACATTTAATGTGTGAAGGATCCTCTTTCCCTTGTGTTCTGGTTTAGGGAAAAATACGGAGATGCATAGCTTGATTCAAGGAGATCTCTAACAACCTTAGTTGTAAAGGATTGGTTGGTTCTCAGGGATACTCTGTCAGGGTAAAATCTGAGGAAGGGTTTTGTACATATAACAGTTTGCAAAGTTAAAGTCCCAGGATGGCGCAAGAGGTCTTATAGGTTCATAGGTTCATACTAGGCTATCTGCCCGAGGGCATTTATAAGCCTAGCCCATTGTTTTGTGGCTTACGCCACCCCTTTAGTATGGGGAACTATACCCATTATTTTGCTGTGCCTCTGTCGAGCAGTGACACTGAGGTAATTCCTGGGGTATATCTGCGATCTCCCATCCATTGGTCAAGATTTCTCTTGAACAAGGCCAGCGAGGTGCTCTGCCTCACATGTACCGGGATTTTGTTCCACAGCATAGGGAGTCTTTGGGTGATGAATCTATCTCTCCAGCACGTCCTATTAATAGCCGTGTCGAGGTTTAAGTCTCCCGCCCTTGTGGCTCTGATGGATCTAGATTTTTGAGGTGAAGCATATTCATCAAATCTGGGTTTGACATGGCCTTGTATGTTAGGCAAAGGTCACCTCTGAGCAAGCGTGCGACTGAATAGAGCTGGAGTTCTTTCAGTCGGGCAGCATAGGACAGATTTTGAGACCCTTTATCCTTTTGGTGAGGAACATTTGTGGCCTCTCCAGCTGCTGCAAGTGTCGGGTCAGATACATTCCGAATGGGGCATTGTACTCAATCATTGGTCTGATGAGTGATGAGTAAAGGGAGACTATGACCTCCCTTGATCTAGATGAGAATCCCTTCATGATAAGGTGGGCAATGTAGAAGGACTTCCTAACTACTTTAGCTACATGGGTGTCGAATGACAGACTACTATCAACCTGGGTCCCCAGGTCCCTGATAACTTCTTCTGTGCTCAGTGGATTGCCACCTATTTGGTAGCTAGGGGTAACCTTGTTTTTCCCGAAGGGTATGACTATGCATTTTTTGGCATTTAACTTTAGGCCGTGGATCTGGCACCAGTTATCCGTTTCTGTGAGACCATTCTGAAGGATATCTGTGTCAGATGTGTTTTCTACTATGGCGCCCAGTTTGCAGTCATCTGCAAACTTTGTCAGCCATAACCCTCCTGTGTTTGCTTGTACTTCGGAAAAGTAGATGCCAAACAAGAGTGGGCCCAGGACTGAGCCCTGTGGGACACCACTTGTGACAGGCTTTGAGTCTGACATGGCGCCAGCAACTCTGACCCTGTGGGTTCTGTCACTCAGCCAGTTTGCAACCCATCTTGTGATGTATGGGTTAACATTTAAACTGATGAGTTTTTCAATGATACCCGAGTGGGGTATTGTATCGAAGGCCTTAGCCAGATCGAGGTAGGCTGTATGGACTGCCTTTCCCTCATCAATGGCTTTGGTGACTGTTTGAAAAAGTCAACCAAGTTTAAAAGGCATGATCTGCCTTTGACAAAGCCAAACTGGGTTGGATCCAAAGTCTGCAAATTCCCTATGTCTTTATTTATGAGGTCCATTATGATCCTCTCCATGGCTTTGCAGATAAGGCTTGTCAAGCTAATGGGCGGTAATTTCCAGGGTCGGTGGAGGCACCGCCTTTGTGAAGTGGGACCACAGTTGCAGTGCGCCACTCCTGGAGTGCGTATCCAGAGGTAAGACTTTGATTAAACAGCTGTCCTACCTGTGGGTTTAATTCCTCATTGAGTTCGTGGAGCACACAGCCGGGGACACCATCGGGTCCCATGGATGCTGTGTTTTTTGCTTTGGAGAGAGCAGTTCTAACTTGGGCTTTTGAAATGTTTGGGGGCTGCAATCATTTGGTATAGATATCCCTCCTTTTGGGGAGGGGAGAAGTTTGCACTGAACCTGTCAGCCAGTATGTTGGCAATGTCTGTAGGATCAGTAATCTTCACATCATTTTGAACTAGTTCTGAGCATATCTGGGAGTTTCCTCCTAGGTTTCTAACATAGCTAAAGAAGGCCTTATGATTGTCTTTTGAGTCTTTAGCTATTTTCTCTCGAAATTTGCTTTGGATGATTTTATGAGAGCTCTTAGTTTTTACTTATAGTGATCAAGGGTGTCTTACCTTTTAAGGATTTTGCTCTATCTTGTAGTAGCTTCCTCCTTTTGTTGTAGAGTTTGTTTATGGCTGGGGTCCACCAGACTGGACGCTTGCCTTTGGTACAAAGAGTCTTTGTTTTGCTTGGGATTGCCTTATCCATGCAGTCCTGCAGGTGCTGGTAGAAGGCGTTTGTAAGTGATTCAGCGGCTTGAGTATTGTTTTCCGCCGGCTCGCGGCCCTGAAAGGAGCCCACACTAGTCTTTAGAAGTGTGAAGTCGGCTTTTGAGAAGTTCTTTACTGTGGTTTTTTTTATTTCAGGTGGGGTGGGGATGAGGACCTCCAGCGAGATTAGTTTGTGATCTGATCTCACCAGTGAGGGGTATACTTCCGGTGTTGAACATTGTGCTCCCATGTTCGTGATGATGAGATCAAGTATGTTATCTCCTCTTTTGGGGATGGTGACTAGTTGTTCCATGGCATTTGAGTTTATGAATTCCAGGAACTTTTGGGCTAGGGTGTTTGGGCTTGAGTAGTGTTCCCAGTCTATATTAGGGTAATTGAAGTCACCTAGTATGATGGTGTTTGGTGATACATTTATCCCCTCTAGTGTTTTCAGGAAGGCCATGTGAGTTTCCTGAGTTTGTGAGGGTGGCCTGTAACATGCTACAATTTGCAGAGCAGTCTTGCCTATGGTTAATTGCACCTGGATGGTCTCCGATGCATCGTGCGTTGCCACCAGTCTTGAGGTGTGGGTGTCCTTGATGAATATGGATACCCCTCCTTTCTTGGTATTGTCCGGATTTTGGGGCGGAACGCATGATATGAGGTAAAACCTGATAGTGCTGGGGTGCTCTCAGGAGCCTTGAACCAGGTTTCTGTCACAGCACAGACATCGATGTTCTCCATACTGAGAAGGGCCTCGAGTGCGTGCATTTTGAGATTTAGACTTCTGGCATTGAGCAGCATTACCCTTAGTTTTTCCTTTTTTGTGTTCTAGGGTGGTAGGTTTAGAATTTGAGCCTTGCCTAAAAAAGGCACTATGGGGGTGGCAAGAGCCTTTGCCAATATCCGGAATCACAGGGGTGACAGGTGCAAGCCGTCCCTTGCGAAGCAGCGTGGCTTGTCCAGCATGTCATCCCAGGCAGACAGATACTGGATCCCCTTTGAATGACACCAGTGTTTAAGCCAATTGTTAAAGCTGATCATCTTATCTCTGTATTGTGGCATCATTCTTGGTGAAGGTAGGATACTGCTCAAGGTCAGGGTCATACCTGCCTGGGCTACATAATCAGAGAGCTCCTCAATGTCTCTTTTCATGTAGTCCAAGGAGGTACGTCTCAGGTCGTTTACACCAGCGTGGACAATGACTGAGTCATATTTGTACCTGCTGTTGAGAGACCTGAGTGCTTGCGTTATGTGGCGGATTCTAGCGCCCGACAGGCAGCTTACTGTGACCTTCTCCTTACTCAGTCTGGTGAGCGGGACATCAGTGTGTCTGACTATGGAGTCACCAATGACTAGTGTGTCTGGCATTGTGTTTGGCCTTAAGGGCTGTGACTGTTTGACACTCTGACTGTGAGGTCTATGTGTTGCGGGTGTTGTGTTCTGAGGTGGTGGTTGTTTGGGTGTCTGCTTTGGTGGCCTCTGCTGTTTTGGTAGATTTTGATCAGAGCCTCCGAGTATGTCTTTGTGTGTTTATGTGTATGATTTGAGGTTGTAATGGTACTATGTGAGACTGGGTCTATAGTGTGTGTGGTAACCTTCTCCTCCTGACTGGTCTTGCCAGTCCTATGTTGAGAGAGCTCAGCCTCCAGTTTGGCCGTATAGTTGCATCTCTCGCATGTATTTGTGTTTTGTGGGAGGAGGAAAGGGTTGTCTTTGTACATGAGGCAACTGAAACATTGCCTCAATATTCCCAGGTTCACCAGCTGAGCAGGAGAGGACACTAGCAACTGATCCCTCGACATGCTAGAAGGGTAGACGGGGTGACCGAGAAATGGGGGGTTGCCTTTTTGGGGTACTATCTATGACAAGAGTGCCGTATCAAGGTAATAAGTACTGTAGGAGCAAGTGCTAGGTTTAATAGATAGAGAATAGTCTACTTGGAGTCAAGTAGAGTTGATCTTTTTAGTTATAGGATACGCTGATTTGATCAGTAGTATAGTTCGAGGAAGGTAGTTTTAAGGGAAAATTTGAAGAGTGGACTTTAGGTAGCCCGAATAGTTTAAACCTGCTTAACCGGCACTGCCCTAGTGTGCAACAGTGGCAGCTCAGCTAAATCAGCTTAACGCGTTAGCGTTTTATACCAGGGGGCTGGAAAAAGCTAGAAACTGGCCCAAAACGACCAATAAACTACTAGTTACTGGCTGAAACCTCACAAAACTGGACAAAAGGCAGCTCAATGCTTCCCACTCCCACTGGTAAGCAAGGTAGCTTCCCTTCCCCCAAATAAGGCAAGGAAACAGTACACAGGAACTACAACCAAAGCCCAGGAATCAGCAACTCTGAAACTGGACTAAACTAGTAAAGCAGGAAAGCAAGGTAGCTTCCCTTCCCCCAAATAAGGCAAGGAAATGATGCCCTTACAGAACTGCATTGTCAAAGGACTGGAAAAAAGACGGGGCTGCATGGGAAGATAGGCAGATATTGCAGAGGCATGAATCTTAATGGAAGAATAACAGTGGCCTTTTCAAAAATATTCACCTAAGTAAGATAGCACTAAGGTTAGTTTTGCTGACACAGTTTTTTGTCCCTTGGCCTTGCAACACAGAGAATCTATTTTATTATGACAGACGTGATTTTCTCATGCTGGGTTTTCCAGCCCTTTTCAGGAATGGATAAGACATACCGAGAGCTTCTCTGAGGGAAAAGGATCAGATCATCTATGCTGTTAGCCTCAGGGTGCTCAAGGTGGGGTGAATGACAGTTCTCCTCTTCTGTGACAAAAGATCTACTTGCTGCAGAAGCAGCCATGGCTCCTGGCTGCTCATACTGTGCAACAGTGGCAAGCAATTCTGCTTTGGCCAGAAGGGTGCAATTAGG
This sequence comes from Protopterus annectens, assembly GCF_019279795.1. Lineage (NCBI taxonomy): Eukaryota > Metazoa > Chordata > Ceratodontiformes > Protopteridae > Protopterus > Protopterus annectens. Next base: position 656,308,011 of record NC_056746.1, read on the forward strand.
ATCACCTTTTGCCCTTTCCCCCCTATTTTTATTAACCGAAAGTTGAGATATATGAGATGGAAAGTATACAGAAATAGACCTGTCCGTGAGACGGGAAAGGCATCTGTACTCCAGGTGCTGGTGTCCTTGGCCTTTCTGCAATATTTCTTTAGTTGCCTGTTTTCTTTAAAAGTGAAAAGGTCTACTTCTGGTAAACTCCATCTTTGGGTAAGTATTTGAAAATGTCCTGTTCAACATCAGTTCAAGATGGTCTGACATTACCTTACCCAGGTGGTTTGCCAAATTATTGTTTTCTGCAGGCAGATAATTTGATATAAGGTGAGATCCATTTCATGAGCTGCATCCCATAACTGCACTGCATGGTGGCAGACAGGATATGAGTGGGTACCGCCTTGTTTATGTACCACATCACTGTGGTACTGTCTCTTTTTATCAAAAGGGTGTCTGGTTTCTACAATTTTTTTGAATGCAATCATGCTCCTGAATACTGCGAACATTTCCTTCTGATTGATGTGAGTTCTGAAGAATTCTAGATCTTGTACCTGAAGGCCATTGGAGTGGCTGCCCCATGCTATGTTTGAGGTGTCTGAGGTCATGACTTGATTTTTTTCTCACCAGAAGTGAAATGGGACTCTCTTGATGTTAAGACAAATTTTTGACCCAAAAACGAATTTCCTTTTTTCAGGCAAGGGAGACACTTTATCTTATGGTTCAAGGGATGTCAGTGCTGGCCCCACACATTTTTCAGATATCACTGGATTTTTTTATGTGTCGTCTGGCAAGGAGAATTATCAGAATGCTGGAAGCCATGTATCCCAGGGCTCTGAGGATCTCTCTCTCTGGTCATCAACCTTAAGCAGCAGGGATTGGAAGTGTTGGGTCAAGAAGGTTGTCTTCTTTTGTTGGAGGGCATCTACTTATCTGTGTGTAGAATGGCAACTAAGAAAACCATCCTCTGAAAGAGGTTGAGATTTGACTTCTTTAGATTGAGAGTGAAACCCAGGTTTGATAAGCAGTCCCTGGTTAGCAGTAGAAATCTTTCCAGTTCCTTCACCAATTTTGCCTGAATATGGCAGTTGTCTAGATAAGAGCAAATTTTAATGTCCTTTGCATTGCAGAATGCAACTACTAGAACAAGACATTTTGCAAATGCTGTGGAAGCAGCAGACAGACCAAAGGGTAAAGTGCAGAACTGATAATGCTTCCCACCTGCTCTTAAGTAGAGGTACCTGTTGTGATGGTTTGCATTGGGAAACTGGAGTTAAACATCCTTTAGAACTAGGATGACCATGTAAGCCTGGGGAGTGCATTGGTAGAAGCTTTTGCAGAGTCAACATTTTGACCTAGAAAATTCTAGAAATGGTCTCCAGGTTCCTTCTGTTCTTGGTACTAGAAAAAGCCTCGAAAAGTTCCTTGTGCCCCTTTCTTCCTTGGGAACAGTTTCTATGGAGACGTGGTCCAGTAAGAGGATGATCTGTAACTCAGCCTCTCTGAGTTGACTTTTTGGAACTGAGAGGATGCCTGCATGTCTTGGGGAGAGGCAAATTGAAGTTCATATCCTAATCTTATGATATGAATGACTCATTTGTCCTGGGTAATGCATAGCCACTTGTTAGGGAACATGAAAACCTTTCCATTCAATTATTTAAACAGGAGGGAGGAGGCAATGGGATTGGGGTGGGGCTCGATGAGAGGTGGACAGGGAGGTGCCTGGTTGAGTCATTGGCTGATCCTTGCTGGGACCCAGGAGGCCTGGTAATTTGATTTGCCTGCCATCTCCTTTGTAGTTTCTGCTGTTTGTTTTTCCTGGTCCTCCTTCCTCTCTACCTAGGCTGGGAAGCAGGAAAGGACTAGGGCTTCACAGGACAGTTCCTACTAAACCTCGGCGGTTGAATCTGGAAAAAGTCCTTTTCAGTCTGCAGGGACTTAGCCTTGTTCTCTGTTTCTTAAAATCAGCTTGGACCCTTGGGTCCAAACAGAAAATCCTTATCAAGGGAAGCATCCAAGATGTCTGATTTAACATACTTAGGTAGGTGCTTTTCCTTTAACTTGACTTGCCTTGTAATAACAGACCGAGAATCAGCTACCCTACTAGATGCTTCTAAAGCATCAAAGATACAATGCAGGAAATGTTTTGCAACATGAGAGCAGGAGTTGCAAACATCTAGCAGTCCCCAAGAAAGAGCTCTATGTTCTATCCCTTCCAGTTTGTCTTTCATCTAATTCAGGAGAGTTTCCTGGTATTTAACCATATGGAACTGGCAAATGAGAGCTCTCACAGCTAGGAATGGATGAAATGTGGACTTTCTTGCCAAACATATATAGGGTCCTACCCTCTTTCTCAGTTGGCAATAGGTTTTTAGAGGTATTACCTCTGGCACCATTGAGACCTGAAGACACAATATCAGGATTTGAAACAGGGTTCTTAAAAAGGTATTTGCTGGAATCCAGTACCCTATAAAAATGGTCTGGCTTCCTAGGAGCAGCTAGTTGGGAGTCAGGCTGCAGTTAAGAATTAAGAATGGCATCATCCACAATCTCTGACACTGGAGGATTGGCTAGAGGTTTGTTCTTAGGAAACCCAAGAAATGCTCTAACCCTTTTCTTAGACTAGGGGTAATCCTAAGCCTCCCAGTGGAAGAAATTCCTCATCTTACGAAGTGTCTCCCCAAAGATGAAATCCTGAGGTGTTGAAGCCATGACAAGATTTTCTTCTGACAAGGAGTCACCATAAGAACTACAAAATATCTGATCTACATATGCCAAGTCATCTTCATCTGAGTAATAAGAATCACTGGATTCCAATGGAGGATAGTCCCTCTTTCTTTTCCCAGGAGACGGTTCTGAAGCAGGGTTCCTGCTCTGGCTAAGCTCTCTGGATTTCATAAAATCCAAGAGATCCTCAGCTAGCCTGACAAGGTCTTGCGGTTAAGGCCAACAAGACTGAGACCCAAATGGCCTAGGATGAGGTAAGCTTGGTGCAGCCTTCTTGGATTTGGCTTTGTGTCTGGCTTTGGGCGTGGTGTCAAATGTACTTCGACCTGTTCAGTCTAGGAACAGGTGCCAGAAGCTGGAACCTGCATAGCGATCCTGGACCCAACTGGGGAGTCCTTCAGCCCGTGGGGACGTCACGGAAACTGATGGCATATTAGACTCTGAAAGGGTCTCAGTAGAAGCTTTAGTCACATGCTCAATTGGTGGCGAGGACTGTGAAGGCATCTCTACTCCTTTGACAATCAAAAGTCTGGGTGGACTTACCAAAGCTGATTGGCTGTCAAAAGGAACACTACAATGCTTTGGACAATTCTTTTTCTTGTGATGGGGAAGCTTCAGATTAGCTTTAACAGTGGATGCCATAATACACAAGGGCTCCTAACATTCCCTTTCCTTTTCTAACTACTTTTCCATGGATTTTGCCCTATGCTTAACAATCCTAGAATTAAAATAGGCATAATGGGGACAGATAGGCACACTGCACTCTGGGCCCATGCAAAAAAAGACACACAGTGTGCAAGTCCTGGTAACGGATTTTTTCCAACACTCCAACCAAGTATTGGTCCTAACAATGGACATTTAACCATACAATGGAAAGGAATAAGGTACATAGTTTGCCAGTGGGTACTTACCTTGAATGCACTTCAAACTCTGACTTTGGATTGACCAATGACACAGTGGTTTTGTATCAGACTCCTAAGGCAAGAAAGAATTGTGAAAATGTTGCTAATAACCCTTATACCCTGACATCCTGATGATGGAGGGGAGGGCATCCACCATGCCAGGAAGAGAAAAAAAATCTCTGGTATTCAGACAGGCAAATGGCTTCCACAGCATGAAATCCCAAAGAATTATTACTGCAACAGTGGAAAATTAACATTATTCTTTCTCCCTTGTTTTAAGGTTCTAAAAATAATTCAGGGAGGTTAATAGATTGGTTCAAGGCAAAATCTGAAACTATTTTAGATATAAAGGAAGGATTTATTCTCAAAGAAACCCTGTCCTTGAGGTAAATGGTGCAGGGGTGACTCACCATAAGAACTTGTTACTCAAATACTCTTCTTGCAGAAATCAGAGCAATGAGTAAAATTAAGTTATGTAACGTTCCATCTGGTTGTCCATTTTGATTCTTCCTCAACTGTTGGGTTCAGATCTGACCCTCGGATCTGACTTGGATGCCTTTTACAGCTCATGGAACACTGAAAGCTCTCAATCTCCTCTCTTACCTATAGTCCCCTACCCTACCTCATATCTTGTGTGTTGACTTTTAGTGAATATAGAAATAACAAATACCAGTAACTGGAGCTCAAATAAAGGGACACCGGTTCCTCTAGCATCTTCTAATCCATCAAGAAGTCAAATCGGTAGGGGTTAGAGGGAGGAAAGTTGAGCAAGAATGAAACTGGACAACACAGATGGAACGTTATGGTGAGTACATAACGTCTTTATCAGATTTTGTCATTTTCAGTCATTCCTCAACTGTTGGGACAGAGTCGCCAACTACATTAATTCGAGAAGACTCTAAGGAAAGATATTCCTGAGTACCACTGAGCAGAAGGCTGCTCTTCCCCTAGAAACCAGATCCAATTTTTATCAGCAATAAAGGTATGAGGGTTAGCCCAAGCTGCAACTGCACAAATATCATCCACGGAAGATATGGATAAAAACACTGAAGAAGTTGCCATAGACATGGCAGAATGAGCTTTTAGAGGTTTTAGCACAGCGAAACCTACTTTTTGGTTAATGAATGAAATATAATCAGTTAACCATTTGGCTAAGGTCACTTTGGTAATTGGTTTACCCAATTTTGAATCCAAAATGAGACAAATAATTGATCTGATTTCCTGAAACGTTTTGTGCTGTGTAGGTAAAAATATAACTATCTGCGGACATCCAAAAATGCAGCATATATTCTTCTTTGTTTGAAAATTTTGGAAAGAAAACTGGAAGACTTATAGTTTGATTAATATTGGATTCTGACATCATCTTAGGAAGGAAGGATGGGTTAGTTCATAAGGATACCCTATTCTTATGAAGAATCAAAATAAGATTTAGAAGATAAGGCTTGAAGTTCTGGTACTCTTTTAGCAAATGCAATGGCCACTAAAAACACAGTCTTCCAAGTTAAAAATTTCAATTCACATTTAGCTGATGGTTCAAAGGGAGATTGGGTCAAAGATTGTTGAACTGAATTCAAATCACATGGAGGGTTTGGATCTTTATAAGGAGGTCTAAGAAGAAAGTTTCCCCTTATAAAGGCCTTGCAAAGTTTGAAAGAGGCTAAAGATGAATTGTTTACCCCAGTGTGAAAATTAGAAACGGCAGCTATTTGTACTTCAACAGCTGAAGAACCAGCACCTTCATTAAAAAATTTTGCTGAAAACTCTAGAACCTTAGGTACTGCTGCTGAAAAAGGGTCAATGTCATTCTGCTGCACCCAAATAACAAACCTTTTCCATTTACTTCTGTAAAGTTTTCTAGTTGAAGCTTTGTGGGAGGATAAAAGAATGTGGCAAACAGGGAAGAGAGCCTGGAGCATCCTGATATTAACATAAGTAGAGAAACCATGTAATTAATTTTAGGCTTAAGATGCCTGAGTGTATCATGTTTGTTGGATGAGACAGAAGATCTGGAATTGGATACAGACTCCATGGGGGATGAAGCAGATGAGGCCAAAGAAAGAGGAAGCAAATTTGACAAGGCAAGGGTGACTGGGCTCTTCAACTGAGATGCTTTCTGAGGACATGGGGGGTCAAATGAGGAGAATAGCATCGCTCTGTGATTCCCCTGGTGGGGACCAAGGACCAAGGCAAAGAACCTGCTGCACATTTTGTTGAGGGGACATGCAAAAAAATCTTAGCAAGGTTGGCACCATCTTTTCCACCAATTTTGAGTTGTGAGATCACTCATGAGGCATTGGAATGGACCTGCTAAATCTGTCTGCTATCACACTGGAATTCCCCAGAATGTGCACTACTATCAGAAATTGATTGGATGAGATCACCCACTGCCGCACTCTCAGACCTGCTGGACACAGGGTGTAAGATCTGGTTCCTCCTTGTTTGTTGATGTACCAAACTACTGACATATTGTCTATTTGAATCACAATGGTCCCAGAAGGGAGAGTGTCTTAGAAGGCCTGGAATGTTAGGAGGACTGCCCTTATTTTTAGGACAGTGATATGTGTATTAGCCTCTTCAGGGGACCATGTGCCTTGGGCTGTCTTTCCCAAGAAGTGCCACCCCACAAGTTCTACAAAATGTCCATGGTAACCATGGACTTGGGCTGAGGGAAAGTGAAGGGGTGACCTTGCACATTTATATCACGTTATTGAAAGATGAAAATAGCAAACGCTATTTCATCGAACCTAAAATATCTAAACCACATAATATCGAACATTCAAAACAGCGAATATTTTCCTTGGGAAAATATTTGCTATTCCGAAACACATACACACAACACAGGCACACCTAAAAAACATCAATACACACACATACACTTATAATCCTACAACTAACCCTACACTAAACTATATATACACTACTATCTATCCACTTACCTTAACCCAAACCCTAACGTCCGTCACTATCGCACACTCACCTAACCCGCGCCTTAACCCTAACTCACTTAACCAACCCCTAAACCTAATTCACCTAACCTGTGCCCTAACCCTAACTCACCTAACCCGTGCCCTAATCCTAGCAACCACACAATCACACAGTTACCTGAACCCGACCCGTAAATCTCCACCACAGCACTGAAAATAGCGAAGCCACATAACCGGCCAACCGAATTCTTTACCTAGGAAAGAATTCAGTGTTTTTCAGCTTCACTATTTTTAGCGTTCGATTAAAACGGGTCGATATTAGAACATTCAAAGTTTTAAAACTTCAATGTTCTGATATAAACCCGACCTTGCATTATCTGATTAGAGTGAATCCACCAAAGGAGGTAATTTTTGCAAGCCTGAGTTACAGTAAACTCTCAGTTAACCGGAACTCAAGCAACCAGAAAAAAAATAATTGAAGAAATACAGTGCAATTTTCATATGTTGCACTTTCTGTCCCCCCACCCCACCCTCACAGAAACATAACATTATGTTTTTAGAGTTTTAGGGTTTTAAAAAGGAAGATGGGAATAAATTCCTTCTCTCCCCAAAGTAAGAACAAGTCAAACTAAACAAATAGTATAGGCTACTGTATTAGTCAGGCCTATTTTTAATAATAACTTTTAAACAACCAGAAACTACAGTTATCCGGCATCTACCAATCCCCATGGGGGCCAGTTAACTGAGAGTTTACTGTATCTTGATTTAGGTGGATAAGGGTTTATGCAGAATGGATGACTGAGTCACTAGGGTCCACTAAAGAATTCTCATGTGGTATCTTGCTAATGGAAACAAAACTATTGCAGCAGACACTGACCCCAAAACTTGAAGAATCAATTGAGCTGAGAAAGAGGAATTTTTGACTGATCTTTTAGACATGGAATCATATGTTTTGTACCCTTGGTAAAGGAAGAGAAACTGTCAAAGATACAGTGTCGAACAAAGCTCTGATAAACTCTGAGTTGGTTCTAGTTGAGATTTGCTGTGATTGATAAAAATTCCCAGATGGAAGCATAACTGCAGTACATAATTTCGTGCTTTGATCAGATGATGCCTGGTCAGAGTGGTTATGTGTCAGTCATCCAAGTATGAAACACCTGGAATCCTTGCAGCCTCAAGTGAGCTGTACTACTGCCATCCACTTGGTTAACATCCTGGGGAATGTGGTGACACCAAAGGGCAGAGCTCTAAATTGGTAATGTTTGGCTACCAGCATAGCAAACTTCTGGATTGTCTGTTCATTTTTATATGATAGTACGCATCCAGAAGATCTATTGGGCACATCCACTCGTCCTTGTGCAGGAAAGGCAGAAGGGACTGAATTGTGACCCCCCCCCCCACAAGACCTTGTGTACTGAACTGATTTCTTCAGATTGCTGAGATCCAAAATAGGTCTCCACTCCCCTGTTTTCTTCACTACTAAAAATAATCTTTAGTAAGTTCTGGACTCTTTCTGGTCTGGTGGGACCTCTTGGAAGACTTTTTTTCTAGCAGCTTTTTTATTTCTAGTGCTGCTCCTTTCTTTTGACTGGGTGGAAAATCGGGAATTTTATTCACTGTTAAGGTGGGGGAGGATATTAAATAACCTCTGGAAGTAATCCTCTGCACCCATGGATCTTTTGTAATCTCTAGCCAAGCTATCTGGTGCAAGGATAAATGACCCCAGACTGCCTCCAGAGGTGGACAATCAGGTCTCTTTTCAGGAGTAACTGTCAGAGAAAGTATCTCTGGACTCTTGTTTCTGTGGGCCTCATCTGCCACTCGGGCAGCATCTTCTGTTAGGGTTCCCCCCTGCCCCTGGGGGAACTGTCCCCATGTGGATCATGGAAAGGATCTTTGGACTTTCTGAACCACATTTTTCAACTTCTTCACTGAGTTCTATTAAAGGTCCTTTGAGGAGTCAAAAACATATGCCCATAGAAGACAAGGTCTTACCATCCTGCTCACACCCGGTAGTGTGTCTTTAACCTGAGACCAAATAAAGAACTTCCATCAAAGGAAGCACTGATGAAGGAAGACTTGAAGGGAGCTCCATGAAATCACACAGGAGCATCCAGGCATGTCTCCTAATGGAAATGTCTAAACCTGCACCCCTTAAGTTACCTTCAGCTGCATGTGAGATGAGCCTCAAGAACAAATTCGAAATGGACCATAGGGTAGCTAAATGTGAGGCAATGGGACCTCTGCCTCAGAAGTAATGGTCCTGACAGGGATTTGGTGAGTTCTTTAATCAAATCCCCCTGGAGTACGGTAAAGTGTGCCAAATAGTTCAGTGACCAAAGTGCAAAGTTTACTGAAGCATATACTTGCCTCCTAAATCTGTGCCCTAGACTCTCTGTTAGGGGATGGACAGAGGAAGTTTGCTCTGCAAGTTCCTTTTCTGTGGCCACTGCTATGACCATGGTATCAACTGGTACCCCCTTGCTCTAAAGTTACCTGTCCTTGGGTGGCGCCAGAATCTTATCTGGTCTTTTGGGAATCGGCTCAGCAGAATCAGGTTCCTTCCATGCCTATCACGAGATCAACTCAATGAGCTCATTAGTGGGAGGAGTCATTCAGGAGGTAGACAGACCAGCCCCAAAGGGTTCCAGGAATACTGATTCCTCTTGGGAAGTGTTGTCAGCTGACCAAACATCCCTTTGCTTGAAGATCTCTAATATGTCTCCAAATGAGACATCAAGTGGTGATCTTGGGGACCCTTCCCCCTCATCTAAATTTTTATCTTCTGTGACAGACTCTTGAGGAAAGTCTAAGTGCCTCGTTTTGCGCTTTCTCTTCCTAGGGACTTCTTCAGTGGGGTGCTTCACAGAAGTACTGGAAGAAATCAATACACCCTGAGAGGTATCCAGGAGACTTTGAGCTGGCTGTCCATGTGGAGAAGGAAAATGACGCTCAAGGTGCAAAGGCAACTGGTTCTGGGAAGTGTGAGCCAAGGATGGTGGATACATCCTCTCTCTTGGAACAGAGAAAACTCTCTTCACTACCACAAAAGCAGAATACCTCTGGGAGAAAGAAACTGATGGCTCTGAGAAAACATACTTCCGAACTGTCAACTCCTTCTGACCAGAAGGCAAAGCACTTTAAGTAGGGGTCAGAGCCGAGCTATCAAGGGCAGAGTCTCTGAGGGGCAGAGATGGTCCGACAATCTCAAGAGTTGACACCAACACCTTGGATCCGGCACCAATGTTATGACTCCAACAGTCACCTGGCTCCAATGTGCTTTGAGCTGCTCAACTCAGAGATGGTATCGGAGTAGAAAATATAATGAACTTCAGAGCCAATATGGACGGATTTGGGATTCTTGGTTTCAACTGCTCCAAAACCAAAGGTCAAATCTGAGAAGGAGACAAAATAGTTGGGGTAGTAATTATGAAAGTCTCTGGACCTGATGGGATAGGAGCTGGGAGAACCCCCATTTGAATTTTGCGTCAAGAAAAAACAAAATGAAAACTCCAGCAAAGCATGACTGGGGTTTGGCTTTACAGGCCTGAAATTGTCCATTAAAATGACGTAACAAGTCATGGGCATTCAGAATTGCCAATTAGCTGAAACACCTGATGTTCATAAGGATCATTTGCATATATCCCATGTGCCTCTGATACAAGAGGTTTGGGAGGTCACTCAGTGAAAGTTCTAGCTTTGCTGGAGTTTTCATTTTGTTTTTACTGATTGTTTTAATTTTGTGTCAAGAGGAATTTCATCATCCTATCAACATCCACTTCAGTCAGACTTCTGGAGGATGGAGAAAAGGAAGCAATGGATGAGGTTCTAGAGTATGACGTCTCTCCAGGAAATGAGATGGGAGACAGGAAGATATCAAATCCAGAGTGTGAGGAGACCAGATCAGAAGAGAACTTTCTTTGTGTTTCTTCGGGTCCAAGGAGGTTGGATCTGACATCTTAGACTTTGGATGCAAAGAAATCGGATTGGATTTTTTGGTCTTCGGATCCCATGGAACTGGATCAAATGATTTAGATATTTTAGACGGTAGCTCCAAGCTTGGAGCAGAAGAGCCTAATGGGTCTGATGGACACTTTTTACCCTTGTTTTTATCGCCTTTCTGGGGGGGTTGAGCTCCAGATGCTGTGTCAGAGGATGTCGATGGCACTAATCCTCTTAACAGTAACTTATTTTTTTGGTCAATAAGGGCCCTTGGATTAAAGCCCTTACATATGTCGCATGCAGATTTTAAAGGGGCCAGGCCTAAGCAATAAACACATGACTTGCGTGCAGCCGAGAAAGGGATCTTATGGCCACAGGCCTTACATTTTTTAAAACCCAAAGGTTTTTCTGACATTGCTATGTAAATAACAGCCAAAGATAAAGAAAAAGAAGAGATATTTTTTAACTTTACATTAGTTATGAAGGAATACCAGCAATGGTAAGTCAAAGAAACTATCCAAAAGGTAGAAGAAAAAGGGGAAATTAGCAACAATGGTATTAAGGTAAAAATACACTAAAAAGTGTAACAAGGGCAACAGAGGTTTAAGTTAAACTGATAAGAACGCTATAGTCAGTAAAAATATAGGAAGTTATAAAAAGTAGATTTTGGTATTACTCACAAAATACTAGCTAAAATCTGAAAGCTAAGAGTGACTAATGTCCGAACTCAAAAGCGGCAAACGAGATCTGAAGTATGGTAGGGGACTAGTGCATTATGGGCAAGAGAGGAGCTCAAGAGCTTTCAGTGTTCCATGAGCTGTAAAAAGGCAGCCAAGTCAGATCCGAACCCAGCAGTAGAGGAATGAATGAAAATGACATTGTATCATAGTTTTCAAGTCAAGAACCTCAAGCCAGGAAAAATCTACAAAGGAATAATCGTCACAAATTTAATAAAAAGATGTTTAGTGCTTTTTCCCCATGATGAATAAGGACTTTATCAGAACAGTACAAGTAAAACAAACACTCGTTTAAATACTGAAGCATGCATCATAGGATGAGTTGAAAGAAGTAGATTTTAAAGTGCAAGTGCAGAAAGAATGGAACAGTTATAGATATATACAATAAGTAAATAATATTAAATAAGATAAATACTTACAGACAAGATAAATAATAGATATATAAACAATACTACATTAATAAGTTATATCATGCAAATTCATCCCTGAATATTCCTATTAAAAGCAAAGCATGCATTTTAAGAATATTATTAATGGATATTGCTTCATTAACACCTGGAACTTCACCTGCATTCAGCCTAATTTGTCAGATGAGATCTTGGTACTTGAACTGTAACTCCCAAGGGCCTCCATGGTGGTTGTGGAGAACATGTTCAAAAAGAGTAAATATAATTGCTTGCACTGGTGACAATTGAGTGTGTGTTGAAATAGAGCATTATTCTCATTCTGTTTTGTAATGTCATAATTGTGCTCACAAACCCTTCTGTGTAAAGTATGCTCAGTTTTACCTGCATAAAATGGATTGCAAAAATCACAGAAGGCCAAATATATCACTCCTTTTGAGTCATACATGCATTGAAATTTAAACACATTCCAAACCCATCGAATCCAATTCATCCACTACATAAATAAAATTACACTGGAATCATGTCCCACACTTCATAGTTCATTTGTGATGATGGGATGCATTAAGTATTGGATTTGTTGTCTTTCTTTAATATTCCTACCTCTTTTGTATGTGAAACACAGACCCTCACCGCCAACCTGTAATGCCTCTTTAAAACTCTGGAAAATGTTCTAATTCTGTTGGAGAGAATTTTTTCCAGTATGGATCTTTCAGCCATATTTTAAAACCATGGCCCTTTCACATCCATAGTTATCTCTATGAGGTGCATTAGACTGATTGTTTTAAGTCTTTCTTTGATATTACTACCCCTTTTGTACATGAAACATGGGCACTCACCCACAACCTGTAATGCTGCTCTAAAGCAGTGGGACATTTTCAAATGTTTGCAGTATAAATCTCTGGGCCATATTTGAAAATCATGGCCCTTTCAAATCCATGGTTTTCTCTCTGAGGAGCATTAGAACAGTAGATACCTTTACCCAGAAGGAAAGTAAACTGTGTTTCTTCCTAACAGGATTTCTTCTTTTATTTCATTTTGCATCCCTGGGGGTACCTCTTTGAAGGAACATAGCATTTAGTTTACCAGTCTCTCTAAACAGTGCTTCATCTACAGAAACAATCTTAGATAACCTTAACAACTGAACCTTTACTATACCTCTTTTTTGACTAAAAGGGTGGTTGCTAAAAAAATGCAGCTATGTATTAGAAAATGCAGGTTTACAGTAGATGTTAGAAGTAAAACTACAAGTCTCATAATTTTTGCCAGTCTGAACATCAGGGTAGTTGACACATCCTTTGAGTCCTTGTGAGTGAATTTTAGAAAACTCAAAGTGTTCTGGATGCAGTGTAAAGATGCACTTAATTTGTTATGAAAGTCTTTCCATAATAAAAAAATATTATCCAAAAACTAAGGTAAATATAAAAAACTGGAAGTATACATAGAGGTAAAAATGAAGTGCTGTTCAAGAAAATGTACATATTATTTCTCAAGGTGCAATGAGTGGGCTAGACTGTACAAAAAAAAAGAAGTTATGTAGCTACCATAACGTTCCATGTTAGCTGTCTTCATCTCGCCTTCTTTCTCTCTGGTTGGGATTGGAGCCAATCCTCAGCTCCGACTCGGCCATCTTCTATAGCTCAAGAGCTGTTTACTAGCTTGAGGCTACCCCTTATCCCATAATGCCTAGCGCTAGCTACCCAGATCTCATTTGTAATAGCTATCCCCAGACACAGCCAGAGAATCAACCTGTCACAACAAACAAGTTGAGCATACCTGTCATACTCTCTCAGTCAGTAGAGGAAACAAACCAGAGAACACTCAGCCAGTGAAACCAAAACTCTCGATCCAATAAGACAGGGGGAAGGAGGGTGGGATGCAAGAAAGAAGGTGAGATGAAGATAACTAACATGGAACGTTATGGTAGGTACACAACTTCTTTATGTTGTTGTCTATCTCACCTTCATTCTTGCCTGGGTGGCTCATTGGAACAGACTCTTCAGAACAGTGGAACCAAAGTCAGCTCTGCTCCTAGATAACATATCTAGCTTGTAATGAGAAATAAAGGTATGAGGATTTGCCCACGTAGCAGCTGCACAGACAGAATCCATGGGCAACCTAGATTGGAAGGCTGCAGAGGTGGCCAAGGCCATAGCAGAATGATTTTTGGTTTGATAGGCAACTCTTTGTTTCTCAATTGATAAATGAAAGTAATAATGTGAGACAACCACCTGGATAAGGTCACTTTGGAAACTGGGAGACCTTTTTTGCCTAGAGCGTAGGAAAGGAATTGTTGGTCCGACTTTCTTATATCCTTAGGCCTATGCAAGTAAAAACGCAATTGTCTATGAACGTCCAGTTGGTGTAATTTGTATTCTGCCTTGTTGGTGTGATTAGGGAAAAACACAGGAAGGTCTATAGATTCGTTTAAATTGTTCTCTGAGCAGGCTTTCGGAAGGAATGAGGGATTAGTCCTCAGAGCAACCCTGTCCTTATGAAAAACCAAGTATGGAGGACGAACACATAGTGCCTGAAGTTCAGAGATGCATCTGGCTAAAGTAATAGCTATCAGAAAAAGAGTTTTCCAAGATAGAAACTTTATGGGGCAAGATGCTGCAGGTTCAAAGGGGGGCATAATTAAGGAGGTTAGTACCAAATTAAGGTCCCAAGGAGGAGGGGGATCTCTCACTGGAGGTCTAAGGAGAGTAGTCCCTCTTAAAAAGGCTTTACAGAGCTTATGAGACATAATGTTTGAATTAGACAACCCAACATGAAAGTTAGAAATGGCCGCCAATTGAACCCTGATTGTAGCAGAAGCGGACCCAGAATGAAAAAGTTCTGCTAGGAACTCCAAAATTTCATGGACTGGGGCTGAAAAAGGATCTACGTTCCTAGCCTCTGCCCTACAAGAAAAACGTTTCCATTTGCTAGCATAAGTCTTTCTAATTGTGGACTTGTGAGAGGATGCAATAATCTCATGCACGGCCGGAGAAATGCTGGGAAGCCTGGCTAAGGTTGGAAGTGGAGCAACCAAGCTGTGAGCTGGAGTGTTTGGAGGGATTGATGCAGCCCGCTTGATTGATGAATCAGTAGGTCTGGAATCGGATCCAGAGTCCAGGGCTGATCGAAAAGGTAATGGTGCAGGAACGGAAACCATATCTGTCGAGGCCAGTAGGGGGCAATGAGGATCATTTTGCAACCCAACGATATTGCTTTCTGTATGAGTTTCAATATCAGGGGAAATGGAGAGAAGGCATAAAGAAGTCCCTGAGGCCAATCGTGGACTAGAGCGTCTCTGGGTGTGTGACGTGGAAGCGGAAGAAGGGAGAAGTAGTTGCTGGATTTGCTGATGAAGGGGGTGGCAAAATGATCGCAACAAGGCTGTCCCCATTTGCGGAAGATCAGATCCGCAACTACCTGATTCAGAAACCACTCATGAGGCATGAGAATAGCTCTGCTGAGCCTGTTCACTATGACGTTGGACCTCCCAGGGATGTGCATCGCTATCAGAAATCGTTGGGAAGAAATCCCCCACTGCCAGAGTCTGAGTGCTTCTCGACATAGGGGGTAGGACTTGGTTCCGCCCTGCTTGTTGATGTACCACACTACTGACATGGTGTCCGTTTGAATTGCAATGGTCCCAGAAGGGAGAGTCTTGAAGAGCTTGCAACGCTAGGGGCACGGCACTCATTTCTAGGACGTTTATATGCAGGTGGTACTCGTGAGGCTGCCAAGTGCCTTGGACTGTCCTGCCCTGATAATGCCCCCCCCACCCTATCAGGGAGGTGTCTGTGATCACTGTGGCTACCAGAGGGGGCTGAATGAAGGGTCTGCCCTGAGTAACTAGTGGGGAGACCATCCACCAGGAAAGGTGCCTTTTGCATGCTTCTGTAATCATGATCGTGTGAGACATGGGAAGCTGTTGGAAAGACCACTGTGTGAACAGAAGCCACTGAAGGATTCTCATGTGAAAGCGGGCCAGTGGGATTAGAAGAATGGCTGCTGCCATGGAACCCAGAGTTTGAAGGATGAACCTGACTTGGATTCTTTTGCTCTGCATCAGAATTTGTACTTCCTAACGAATTGCAGACACCCTTTCTGGTGGTAGCCTTGCAGACATGTTCCTTGTGTCTAAGTCTGCACCTATGTAGGTGATAGATTGACAGGGCAACAAGGCAAATTTTTCGAAGTTTATTGTAATGCCTAACTGGGAGAAGATTGTGATTGTGTAGTCCCTGGCTTGAAGAAGTTGATGCCTGGTAGTAGCAGTGAGGAGCCAGTCGTCTAGATATGGAAACACCTGGAATCCTCGACGTCTTAGGTGAGCCGTGACCACTGCCATACATTTGATGAACACCCTGGGAGCTGTGGTGAGACCAAAGGGCAAAGCTCTGAACTGGTAATGACTGGCTCCCAGCTGGAAGCGAAGGAATCTCCTGGAGCGCCTGTCCATTTTGATGTGGTAGTACGCATCCTGAAGATCTATGGAGCACATCCAATTGTCCTGACCCAGAAAGGGTAGAATGGACTGTAGTGTGACCATCCGAAACTTTGTTCTTTGAACAGACTTGTTTAGTCTGCTGAGATCCAGAATTGGTCTCCAGTCCTCTGTCTTTTTTGGTACCAAAAAGAACCTTGAGTAAGTTCTGGATCCGTGGTGGTCTGCCAGGACTTCCTGGATGACGCTTTTTTCTAGCAGTCTTGAAACTTCTATTACTGCTTGGTCCCTCAGATTGGGTGGAACATCTAGAAGGGGTTTCCTTGATGGTAAGGGGGGTTGACGGAAGGTAATTTTGTAACCTCCAGATATAATGGACCATACCCATCTGTCTTGTGTTAAATTTTGCCAGGCTTTTGGGTACAGTGAAAATCTTCCCCCGACTGCCTCCAGAGTCGGGCAACCCTTCAGGGATGCTGAAAGTGCTTCTCAGAAAAGGATTCTCTGTTGCCCTGGTTCTGTGGACCCCCTGTGCCATGAGGGCAGCGTCTATTGTTGTTATTTCCCCCTCTGCCCCTGGAGGAAAAATCGCTATGTGTGTCAGGCGAGGCTCCCTGGGATTTTCGGAACCACATTTTACCACTCTTCTGACCCTTGGGGTATGGTCTGGAGGGAGTGGAAAAATGGACTCCCATGGCAGAGAGAGTCTTGCCCTCTTGCTCACACCTAGTCAAAGTGTCTTTCACCTGTGGTCCAAAAAGAAAGGAACCGTCAAAGGGGCTGTTGGTGAATGACGCTCTAAAGGGTTCCGCAAAGTTACACAGCCGCATCCATGCATGTCTCCTAAGGGCCACGCCCGTACCTGCGACTCTACTCGCACCAGCGGCTGCATAAGAGATGAGCCTCATGGAGGAGTTGACTACAGAATTAAGGATCGCCAGCTGGGAAGCCACTTTAGCTTGAGCCCCCTCAGCTGATGGATCTTGAAGGGTATCTCTGAGCTCTTTAAGGAGATCCCTCTGAAGCCGGGTAAAATGGTATAAGTAGTTCAGTGACCTCATAGAAAAGGTTGCTGAAGCAAACATTCGCTTCCCATACCTGTCCATGGTCTTAGACTCCTTGTTAGGAGGATGGACAGATGAAGAGGTTTCCGCTAACTCTTTTTTGGTGGCTGCTGCTACCACCATGGTATCAACAGGAACACCTTTGGTAAGGAACTACTTATCATGGGGTGCTGTGATGAACTTGCCAGGTCTTCTTGGAGTTGGTTCCACTGTATCTGAGGCTGACCAAGCCTTTCGAGCCACCATGGACATAATTGGATCGAAAGGCAGAGAAACCCAGGAGGTGGAAGGTCGGGAACCGAATGCATCCAGGAATACAGACTCATCCTCGGTAGGGGCTAGGGGATTCCAGTTCCCTCTCTGCTTAAGCATTTCGAGAATGTCCAACAAGGAAACATCTTCAGAGGGGGATCTCGGGGACCCTTCTGAATCATCTAAGTCTGTATCCGAAGTGACAGACTCAGGGGAGTCAATGTGCTTCCTCTTGCACTTCTTCTTACGAGGGGGCTCCTCTGAATGTTCAGGGGAGGCCTTGGAAGAAGAGGAAATACCCAATGTGGTGCCCTGGAGCGCCGGTTCCCCACACTTGGGGTCTGGAGGAGGAGGAGCAGAAGTTGGCAAAGGCACTACTGGGGATGGAGCCGGTGGGGCCGATAGTGGAGCTGACTCAGTGGCCAGCACACTCCTCATGATATCGAAGGCATCCCTGCCATGATGCAGAGAAGGGTCCGGTTCCAAGGAAATCGGAATCCTTCTCCGCACTGAGGGAGACAGCTCCAAGGCCAATGTAGGAGATGAGCTCACCTGCGCCGAAGCTCCGAGAGGGAGAATGGGGTCAGACAAGGGTCCGATGCCACTCGCCCCCTCGGAGCCGACGAGGGAGCCCCGGCACCCAGATCCCTCAATGGACGGCACCATCGAGGGAATCGGAGCCGACGATGGAACAGAAGGATATAAAGTTACAGAAGCCGACTGTTCCACTACTCGAACCCCAACGAATTCCGGCTCCGAGCTCAATGGAGTCGGAGGAGGAACATCGATAGAAGTGGATGGAGCCGACACCTGTTGAGGAGGGCTGGACAACATCTTGGCAAGTGCCTGCGACTTTTTATTTATTTATTTACATTTGTTGACCGAGAGTGTCCGACTGGACATAGGTCCAATTTCAGCGGAGGCCCGGGGAGAAAAGCTCCACAGTTAAAATAAACAGACAGTAGTTACATTGGATTACATAGCGATAAACTATTTAACATAGCAATTACTTACAACATATTTACAGATGAAGAACATAGTACATCAGCAGACAACTAGAATCTTTATCTGTGAAGTACATAACAGACATTAACAAATGTTACAATGAGCAGTTCCTGCTGTATAATAAGTACTAGGCTTATCAGCATCTGAGCTTGCTATAATCAAGGTAGTTAGTGGAGTGGAAAGAAAGGTAGTGGTTGGATGGGGTGGGGGATATGAGAGTGGGAGTTGCAAGGGCATAGCCAGCATGTTTTAGGTGTGCTTTTAGTAAAGTTTTGAAGTGGGTGCATGATGGTATGGAGGTAATTGTGGGTGGAAGGGAGTTCCATAATTTGGCTATGGTGTAAGAGAATAGTGCTTCACCAGCAGAGTTATTGGCTTTAGTGATCTGCAAGTGATTTTTGTTGCTGGATCTTAGTGGTCTGGTAGTGCAATAGGGTTGGAGTAGATTCTGGAGGGATGGGACTTTTAGTGGATGGTTTATTAGTTTGTGGGCGAGTGAGAGTTGATACCACTGAAGGAGGTGAAGGTGTTCAAGCCAGCCCAGTTCAGCAAGTGAGAGACAGTGGCGACTATGGTAGGATGCCCCTGTGACGAATTTGGTGATTTTGTTGTAGCAGGTCTCTAGCTTGTTTAGATTGCATTGCCTTAGGATGGTATATATTGGAGAGGCATAAAGTAGGGTGGAGATAAGGTGGGAATTTGCTATTGAAATCTTTGCTGCTTTGGTGAGAAATTGCTTATTCCTGTATAACGCTCCTAGTTTTTTGTGGACTTTTTTTATGGTCATGGATATGTGAATGTCAAATTTTAGTTTATTGTCTATTTCCACTCCTAGCAATTTGGTGTGTTCAGTTGGGTATATAGTGGTGTTGTCTTTTGCTGTGATGTTAAAGTGAGAGTTGTTCTGAGTATGTTTGGTTGGTTGGAAGATGAGTAGTTTAGTTTTGTTTGGGTTGAGTATTAATTGGGCATCGGATAACCAGGTTTCAACACAGGAAAAGGCTTCCTGTGTGACTTTTTGCAGTTTGGGTAGGGACTGGGCTGAGCAGATGATGGCTGAGTCATCTGCGTATTGTATGAGTGTGCCATGTTTGGTGGCAGAGGCTAGATTATTGGTGTAAACAGAGAAGAGTAGGGGTCCAAGGATGGATCCTTGGGGAACCCCTATAGAGACAGATAGTTGGGGAGATATGTCATTCTGCCATACAATGAATTGTTGGCGGTCAGACAGGTAACTCTGAAACCAGTTGGTGACTGATTGAGAGAAGGATACGTTATTGAGGACAGAGATAAGTTGTTTGTGTGGGACCATATCAAATGCTTTAGATAGGTCTAGGAAAGTAGCAGAGGAGAGATAGCCATTGTTTTTATGCTAAAGGATAGTGTTAGTAAAGGAGAGAAAGGCAGTGGTGGTGCTATGGTTTGGTTGGAAACCATGCTGAGTACTGGAAAGGAGGTTGTTAGTAAGGAGGTAGTCTGAGACCTGAGAGTGTATGCATCTCTCTAGTATTTTGGAGAGTGGACAAAGAATAGCTATGGGGCAGTAATTAGTTAGTTCTGTGGAGGGTCCGTCTTTGTGGAGGGGAATTATATGTGATACTTTCCACAGTGTGGGATCGTAACTTTCTGACAGAGATCGGTTAATCAAGATGGATACTGGGTAGGCCAGAGCATCAGCTGCGATTTGTAGGTATTCACTTGGGAGGTTGTCTGCTGCTAATTTGGTGGGTTTAAGATTAGTTAAGAGATTTTTTATGTTGGAGGTAGGTACAGGAGAAAAAGAGAAACCTACTGACCACTCTCTCCATGTCGTGATCTGAGAGCCTAGAGGATCGAGAGGAGTGAGAAGATCTGTGACTGCGCTCGCTTTGCAGCAGGGGAGACCAAGGAGGTGAAAGGATCGATTCCAGAGAGGGGGACCTCAGCCTCTTGTGGCTCCGTGAAGGCTCCAAGGTTTCTGATGGAGCCGACGGGGAGACAGTCTTATCGGTTCCAGCCGGAACCGAAGTAGCAGGTAGAGACTGAACCAAAGACGGCTCCGAACCTGGAGCCGACGATTTGGTAGATTTAGGGGATTTCACAGGCTGAGTCTTGGCCGGTGAATCCTGGGGCTTTAAAAGGCCCCTGAGAATAAGCTTATTTTTATGCTCCTGCAGAACTCTTGGACTAAATGCATGGCAGATAGAACAAGAGTCCTGCAGGTGCACAGCGCCTAAACAATAGACGCAAGAAGTGTGCCCATCTGTCAGTGACATTTTCTGACAGCATGAGTCACACTTCTTGAACCCAGACACCTTGGATTCTTTGGACATCCTGTAACAAAAAATACAACAATAGCTACCAAACAAAATTAAAGAGAAAAACACAGTACACTACAGACTAAAGCTACATTTTTTTTTTTTTTTTTAAACAGGAAAGCCTCTAACTCAAACGGCTAGCCTATAAAGAAGATAGAAGGAAAGCCTCTAACTTAAACGGCTAACCTGACAGGAATAAGGAGAGAGGGGGGGAGGGGGAGAACTCTTCAAATTAAACGAGTTCTAAAGGGACGTGGAAGGAATCTACAAATACACACTTAGCTAACACAACAAATATATGACTAACAACTAACAAAAATCCCTAGGAAAATGACAATTTCTAGTAAAGAAGTTCTATAAAGAAACTTTATACAAGCCTGAGCCAGAAAAATGACACCTTGCAGCTGAAGCGGCAAACGAGATCTGGGTAGCTAGCACTAGGCATTATGGGATAAGGGGTAGCCTTGAGCCAGTAAACAGCTCTCGAGCTATAGAAGATTGCCGAGTTGGAGCCGAGGATCGGCTCCGATCCCAACCAGCAAGAATGAAGGCGAGATAGACAACTTAACATTTATATTTCCCAGAAACATGAGCATTTGATTAAAAGCTTTAACACACATCCAATAACTATTTCAGAACATATAATGATAAAAACTAAGATAAAATTGCAAGGTAGTGAAGTAAAAATGAGACACTGGTGCTTTCCTATCTAACTGTTAAAAAGAGAGGAATTTAAGAAATGAGTAGTGGAAATTATTTGTGAATTATTAGAGATGACACAATTTTTTTAGCTAGCAAAATGAAAATACAGTTTTAAAATAGGGTAGAAATCACAGGTAAGAAGTAATAGGACGTTTTTAGAGGGGCTGACAAATGTTGAAGTATTGCAGAATAATGAGACTCACAGAGCAAGAACAGGCATAACTACAAAGTACTAAAGAGAAAATAAGGGAAAATTTGGATATGTACGATTTTGGAAAGATGCTGTTAAGCAACTATTTTTGATAACTGCACAGCACAAACAGTTTTAGTACCACGACTTAGGCAACAGAAAGTAGAAAGGGGTGTTGCCAATCTTAGGGAGCATATAACAATAAAAATAACCAAAGATATTATAGAGGTATGAGAGATATTCTGGAAATTTTATGAAAATTTGCATAAAGCAGAGGAATGTGAAAATCAAGAAAAGCACAAATGGAAATACTTATGGAAGACTTAATCATGCCAAGGTTAGAGGTAGATGAAGCTCAACAACTAATAGATAAGACAGGAGAAGATGAGACAAAAATGGTGACATACAACAAATATTCAGGAAAATCTCCAAGGACATATGGTATTCCTTTGGAAGTTTGGAATTAAGAAGGGAAGAAAGTGATAAATATCTGGAAGATTTTAACATTTTAAAAAGAGGAAGCACCAATATCTTGTAAGAAAACTGTAGTGGCTGTGTTATCCAAGGATTGTAAAGACCATTCAGACCCAGCTTGATAAACATCCATTTCAATTTTAAACCATGATTGTAAAGGAATGGCAAAGGTGTCACCAAAACTGACAGATATAGATCTGTGTGTTTTTGTGGAGGGTAGGCAAACATTTGACAGCATTAACAGAACAATGATGATCAAGAGGGAAGCAGAATGTATGAAAATACAACTATTCTTGGTGAGTCTTGATGCAGAGAAAGCAATTCAACAAAGTATGCTGGGATTTCATGAGTAGAGCAATGAAAGCACTTGCATTTCCTGATACAATAATAAGGTAATTATGGGGATATATGAAAGATCAGAGGCAACAATAAAAGTGGGAGGATGAAGTATTTAGAGTATGTATTAAAAAGGCTTCTGCTAGCTAAGGATATGTGGAGGGAGATTAAACAAAAGATAATACAAAAACTGAGAAACTACAAGCAAGCAGTGAAAATGTTTTTAGACTCTTTAGTTTTATATACAGGCCAGGCAAATTTTTATCAACAGAGAAGAAGTTATGGACAACAATTAATAAAGATTTGAAGGAATTTATCTGAGATCTGGGAGGGAAAGAGGTCACGAGTTAAGTGGGATAAATAGATCCGTCCAATAGAAAAGGGTGGTTTTAGGATTACCTGATTTGAATGGAGCCACACAGTTAAGTCTCATATATATATATATATATATATATATATATATATATATATATATATACATACATATTATGCGCATATATGTATATATATATATATATATATATATATATATATATATATATATTTTTTTTTTTACAATATATACATACATATAATAAAATATACATACACACACACACACATATATATATATATATATATATATAAAATATATAATATATATATATATATAAGGTGGTCCACACAGCCTACCTGGACCTCACAAAAGCCTTCGATACAATACCCACTCGGCATTATAGATAAGCTCACCAGCTTAAATATAAACCCCTATGTCACTAGATGGGTTGCAAACTGGCTCAAGGACAGAACCCACATGGTTAGAATTGCTGGAGCCATGTCAGACTCCAAACCAGTTACAAGTGGCGTCCCACAAGGCTCAGTCCTGGGACCTCTCTTGTTCAGTATATATTTCTCGGAGGTACAAGCCAACACGGAAGGACTGTGGCTGACCAAGTTCGCAGATGACTGCAAACTGGGCCATAATCGACTCTCCAGCCGACACAAGCATCCTGGAAAAGGGCCTCATAGAAACACACAACTGGTGCCAGAGCCATGGCCTCAAGATAAACGCCAAAACGTGTATAGTCATCCCCTTTGGCAAAAACAAAGTGCCCACAAATTACCACATAGGTGGTAATCCATTAAGTACAGAAGAAGCAATTAGGGACCTGGGGACCCAAGTTGATAGCAATCTCTCATTTGACAGCCACGTGGCCAAAGTGGTTAGAAAAACATTTTATATAGCCCACCTAATCATGAAGGGATTCACATCTACATCAGGGAGGTCATCATGCCTCTTTACTCATCCCTCATCAGGCCCATAATTGAGTACAATGCCCCTTTGGGATGTACCTTACCAGACACCTGCAGCAACTGGAAAGACCCCAAAGGTACCTCACCAAGAGGATCAAAGGGCTCAAACAGATGCCATATGCTGCCCGGTTAAAGAAACTCCAGCTCTACTCAGTGGCATATCGCCTGTTCAGAGGCGATCTGTGCCTGACATATAAAGCCATGTCCAACCCGAAATTAATGGACATGCTGCACCTCAGAAAATCCAAATCCTATCGAGCTACACGCCGAGAGACCTGAACCTCAGTACTGAAATAAATAGGACATGCTGGAGGGACAGATTCATAACCCAGAGGGTCCCTTCACTCTGGAATAAAATCCCAGTCCAGGTTAGGCAGAGTCCCTCATTGACTCTCTTCAAGAGGAATCTTGATGAGTGGATGGGAGATTGGAGGTTTACGCCGGGTATGACTTCTGTGTCACTGTTAGACAGAGGCACAGTATACTAACCTCAAAAGAAGGGCATAGCAAAATTAATTTAAAATGGGTGGCGAAAGCCAAACACATTCTGGCTAGGCTTATAAATGCCCTAGGGCAGATAGCCTAGTATGAACCTATGAACCATATATATATACATATAGCTATATATTAGATACACACACATACACACACACACACACACACACACACACACACACACACACACACACACACACACACACACACACACACACACACACATAGCTGAAAACTGGCTTTGTTCCAAGTCAGACTTTTCCAGTTAACAAATGTTAAATAAATAAATAAATAAATGTGTTTGCATACGTGACATGCGTTGTGGTTTGTGGATTTAGCTGGAGATTGAGGTAAGTGAAGTTTTTGTAAAGGTATTGGGTAGGGATTTTAGTGTGTGTGTGTGAGTGTGTGCAGTGGTGAATTTTGTGTGCTTGTGTGGTTAGTGTGACCACAGAGTTAGTATATATAAGTAGGGGGGGTGTGGGGGGGTACAGGAGGGCTTGCCCCATGCTTTAGCAAGTTTGTGTGTTAGTTTTGTTGTGTTTGTGTGTTGGTTTGTTTTTTTTTTGCAGTGTCAGTAGGTAGGTGTATTTGCGTTTGTGTGGTGTAGTGTTTTATGTGACATTTGTGGTTTGGAATTTCACGCTTTTAAAGTTTCGAGTTTTTGATTTTTGGCTTTTAGTCTCGAGATACTGAAATTGATATTTCAGTATTTCAAGATTATAAAGTGAAAATATATATATAAATATATATATATATATATATATATATATATATTTATATATATATATACATATATATATATATATATATATATATATAAAGTTTGATCTTTAGTGATCCAAACGTTTAAGCGTTCGAATATTTAATATAGACCCCATAAATTGTGTACCCACTCATGACTTGGTACAGCAAAACCCTTATGTATGGGGATAAGATAAGAAGACGTATTTAGGATTATGGACTAAAAAGGCTTCTGCTAAGGTATATGGGAAGAGATTAAACAAAAGATAATAGAAAAACTGAGGAAGTGGAAGCTCTTGATTATGGATATGGATAGTAAAATAGAATCAGTGTAAATGTTTTTGACCTCTTTAGTTTTATATATAGATCAGACATATTTTTATCAACCAGAGGAAAAGAATTAAGTGGGATAAGTTGATCCTCCCAATATAGCAAAGAGGTTTAGGATTAGCTGATCTAAATGGATATTTTAGAGCTACACATTTAAGGTTCATATATATATATATATATATAACACAGACAGAAGGTTATAATTCAAAAGAAAATGGATGATGATTAAGGGGGGTGGGGGGAGGGTGAGTTCAAGAAATAAGGAGACTGAGATTTTGGACGCCAATCCTTAAGGAGAACAATAACCACCATACAGAATATTATATTCCTAAAGTTACAGAAACTATTTGCAGAAGTAACCCAACATATAAAAGAAGAAAGGAGATTTTACCAATGGGGATGACAGCAAGTAGGGGTACAGAAAATAAGCAAGAGGAGCTGGAATTTACTGAAGAAAACTGGCAAAGGAGCCAAGGTACTGGGAGAAAATAACTAATGAATGGAAAGGAAATACAGAGGGATGAGGCCAAGAAGTTGCTTAGACTGCAGGTTAGAGACTGTCTTCCGATCAGGGATTGATATCGGAGTACTGGCAAAGAGAAAGGGGTGGGGAGTCCCAAGTGAAAGACCTGCTCCAGTAGAGATTTCAGTCAAATCTAGAACAGAAGTTGCTGTTAAAAAGGGGATAATTAGTAGGACATATAAAATATTGCATGACAACTAAAAGAATCAATCAGAGAATGTTAGAAAAGATTGAGAAGAGAGACTGGAAAAGCAATTTACAAGTGAACATTGGGATGACATATGTATGGTTCCCAAGTATGCAACAAAATCTAGACGGTTTAGAATTTTTGCTTGGAAATGTTCACACAGGTAGACAGCACATTTTGGAGGTGTGATGAAGAAGAAAGAGGTAAGTGGGAACATTTTTGGAAGTGTAATGAATTGGCAGATTTAAAATTCCCTATACAGTACACAGTCAGAATTATTGGGGTGGCAAATGGCTGTAACTAAGGGAAAAGAAGTTATATACTCCATAACGTTCCATGTGAGTTGTTTATCTCGCCTTTATTCTCACTGATGGGTTCGAGCCAATCCTCGGCTCTAACACGGCCATTAGCAAAGCTCAAGGTTTACCAGTAGCTCGAGACCAAGCCCCCTTATCCCATGATGCATTGCTGGAATTACCTCTGATCTTGTTTGCTGTTTGTATATATAACCCTGTAAGGGGTGCACTCCCCAAGAAGGAAGAAGAAGTATTGAACAACCAGGATGATACTAGCCTCTAGGTCAGCTGCCAGCCAGGAGGGGGATGGAGGGAGAGACGTGAGAATAAAGGCGAGATAAACAACTCACATGGAACGTTATGGTGATTACATAACTTCTTTATGTGAAGTTGTTAAATCTCGCCGTTTATTCTCACTAATGGGTAGCATCCCTAGCACCCGCAATCCTGGGTGGCTCACGGGAGTACATTTTTCAGGACGGTAGAACCAAAAGACGACCTGTCCCTGGAAGCCTTATCCACTTTGTAATGAGTGATAAAAGTATGAGGCTTAGACCAAATGGCTGCAGCACAAATGTTATCAAGGGGCAATTTGGCTTGAAAAGCAGAAGACGTAGAAACGGCTCTGGTTGAATGAGCCTTTACTTTGTGTGGCAAAGGTATGTTAGCAGTTGCATGAACAAATGAGATACAATCCGATAACCATTTTGAAAGGGTTGTTTTAGCCACTGGTCTACCTTTTCTAGCCTCCGAAAAGGATACAAAAAGTTGATCTGATTTCCTAATATCCTTAGTTCTATCAAGATAAAATCTGAGCTGTCTGTGCACATCAAGTTTGTGCAGCATGTATTCTAATTTGTTGGAATGGTTGGGAAAAAAGACTGGCAACTCAATGATCTGATTGATATTAGACTCAGAACAGACTTTAGGCAAAAAGGAGGGGTTTGTTCTGAGAGATACTCTATCAGCATGGAAAATCATATAAGGAGGTCTGATAGATAATGCTTGAAGTTCTGACACTCTGTGGGCAGAAGTAATGGCCACTAGAAAAATAGTTTTCCAGGACAAAAATATGAGATCACAAGATGATGCTGGTTCGAAGGGGGGGGGAGTTATTTGAGATAGCATAACATTCAAATTCCAGGTAGAATAAGGGGTTTTGACAGGAGGCCTCATGTGAAAAGCACCTTTGAGAAAAACCTTAGATAACCTATGGGCCATAATATTTAACCCATACAATCCAAGGTGGAAATTAGATATGGCGGCTAACTGAACCTGAACTGTGGCAGCTGCTGCTCCTTCCTTAAAAATCATTGTCAAAAACTCTAAAATGGATGACAAAGGAGCTCGGAAAGGGTCACTTTTTTGTATACTGGCCCAAATGGAGAACCTTTTCCACTTACCTCAATATAGTTTTCTGGTGGATGGCTTATGAGAAGACAATAGAATTTGTCTTGAGTCATCTGAGAGTGAATGAAGCCTGGCTATTTGGGGAAGTGGATCAGCCAAGCAGTCAGCTTTAAAGACTGCAGTGAAGGATGGAGGTCCCCTGACGAGTGTGTCAGGAGGTCTGGAACTGGGTCCAGGATCCATGGATCCTCCAGCAGATGATGGTGAAGAAAAGGGAACCAATTCTGTCGAGGCCAATGGGCGGCTATATGGATAACAGTCCTTCCCAGTGACTTTGCTTTCTGTAAAAACCTGCGTATCAATGGAATTGGAGGGAATGCATATAGGAGACCAGGAGGCCAATCATGTACGAGTGCATCTCTTGGGGGATGTCCTGGAGGTGGTATTAGGGCAAAGTAGCTTCTGCATTTGGTATTGATGTGACTGGCAAAGAGGTCACAGCAAGGCTGGCCCCATTTGCGGAAAATCATGTCCACAAAGTGTTGGTTGGGAGACCACTCGTGAGGCAACAGGATTGCTCTGCTCAGCTTGTCCGCTATCACGTTGGATTTTCCCGGGATGTGCATTGCTAACAGAAAAGGCTGGGATGACACAGCCCATTGCCATACTCTCAGGGCTTCTCAACAAAGGGGGCAAGACTTGGTTCCGCCCTGTTTGTTCAAGTAGCAGACCACTGACATGTTATCCGTCTGAATCGCAATTGTCCCTAGAGGAAGAGTCCTGAAAGTACTGCAATGCCAGAAGTACTGCTCTCAACTCCAGATATGCAGATGTGACTCTTGATCCGTCCATGTGCCTTGGGCAGTCTTTCCCTGAAAATGACCCCCCCCACCCTATCAGGGAAGCGGCCGTGGTCACAGTGGCTACTGGGGGGGGGGTGCACATAGGGTCGTCCTATTGTGACATGAAGAGACATCAACCACCACCAAAGGTCCCTCTTGCAAGAGTTTGTGATGAGAATCATATGGTTCACTGGCAATTTTTGGTAAGACCATTGAGCGAACAGAAGCCATTGAAGAATTCACATATGCATCCTTGCGAGTGGAATGGCTAGAATTGCTGCTGCCATCAAACCTAGTACCTTCAAGACCTCTGCGGCTGTAGCTCTGTTCTTTGACACCAATGAGTTGATGTGTTGGCAAAGAAGTGAGACCCTTTCGACTGGAAGACGTAGAGTGGTGGTTGAGGAATCTAACTCTGCTCCTATAAAGACAGTATGCTGCGATGGCGACAAGGCAGACTTTTCAAAGTTGACTGTAATGCCTAAGTGGTGGCAGAGTGTCAGAGTAGATTCTGTTGCCTGAATCAATTGATGCCTGGTGGTGGTGATAAGGAGCCAATCGTCTAGATATGGAAATACCTGGAATCCTAGACTCCTCAGGTGGTCCGTGACCACTGCCATGCATTTAGTGAACACTCTGGGGGCTGTAGTGAGACCAAAGGGCAGGGCTCAAAACTGGTAATGATTGGCTCCCAGCCAGAAACGCAGGTGATCTCCGGAGTGTCTGTCCATCTTTATGTGGTAGTACGCGTCCTTGTGATCGACAGAGCACATCCAATCGCCTTTCCCTAGAAAGGGAAGAATGGCCTGAAGCATGACCATTCGGAACTTCTCTTTTTTTTACAAACTGGCTGAGTCTGCTGAGGTCCAAGATAGGTCTCCAGTCTCCTGTTTTCTTTGGAGCCAAAAAGAATCTTGAGTAAGTTCCGAATCTTGTTTGGTCTGCTGGGACTGGCTGGATGACTCTTTTTTTCTAGCAACGTGCGGACCTCTATAGTTGCTTGTTCCCCGGGACTGGGTAGAACATCCAGGATTCTGTTGACAGGAGTGGGAGGGGAAGAGAACGGTATGAAATACCCCCTGGAAATGATGCTTTGTACCCAGGTATCAGATGTTATGCTTAGCCAGGCTTCTGGGTACAAAGATAAGTGACCCCCGACTGCCTCCAGAGCCAGACAGCCGGGTCTCCTTTAAGGAGCTGGTAGGGCTGACCAGAGAACTGGCCTCTGTCACCCTACTGTTGCGGAACCCCCCCTGCAGCATGGGTGGCGTCTTCCATTATAACCCCCTCCTCTGCCTCTAGAGGGGGTTTCGCCATGTGTGTCCTGAAAGACTCCCTGTGCTTTTCGGAACCACATCTTTCCGCCCTTAGGGCCCTTGGGATAGGGCCGAGTAGGGGTAGAAAAATGGACTCCAATGGCAGATCGAGTCTTTCCTTCCTGCTGACGCCTGGTTAGAGTTTCCTTTACCTTGGAACCAAACAGGGATGAGCCAACAAATGGGGTGTTGATAAAGGAAGACTTGAAAGACTCTGCAAAGGAACAGAGATGCATCCAGGCTTGTCTACGCAGAGCAATGCCTGAACTAGCGGCTCTACTCTAACCATCAGCTGTGTAAGATATGAGACGCATGGACGAGTTCACAATCGAGTTTAGGGTAGCAAGCTGGGTGTTAATTTTGTCGGCAACCCCTGCAGCTACTGTACCCTGGAGAGTATCTCCTAGCTCTTTCAGGAGATCTCTTTGTAGTCTTGTATAATGGGTTAAATAGTTCAGTAATCGAAGGGAAAAAGTCACTGAACTAAACATGCGTTTCCCATACCTATCCATGATCGTGGAATCTCTGTTAGGAGGATGGATAGATGAGGACATCTTAGATGTTTCCTTTTTGGTGGCTGCCGCCACCACCATGGCATCAACAGGCACTTCCTTAGTCAAAAAAGCTTTGTCCACGGGGGCAGAGATGAATTTATTTGGCTTCCGTGGGACAGGTTCCATGGCCTCCGGAGACTCCCACACCTTACGAGAGATCAGCTCCATGAGCTCATCGTAAGACGGAGACACCCAAGAGGTGGAAGGTAGAGACCCAAAAGCCTTCAAGAGCACTAATACTTCTTCAGTAGGGCTTTTGGACTGCCAACCACCCCTCTGATTAAGAATCTCTAATATCTCCGCAAAGGAGATATCCTCAAAGGGGGATCCAGGGGACCCTTCTGACTCATCCAAGTCAGTGTCAGATGTCAAAGACTCCTGTGGGGAGTCCAAGTGCCTCCTCTTGCACAGTCTCTTCCTGGGTACCTCCTCAGTGGGGACTTCTGGGAGGTCTCAGAAGAGTAGGGAGCAACCTGTGGGGCTACTTCAGGCTCAGGGTCTCTACGCTTGGGTTGACTGGTAGAAGCAGAAGTGGACACAGGCACTTGAGGGGAGGAGGAAGCCAAACCTGATGATGATGATGTCTTTGAAGACAAAACTTACCTCATGGCATCGAACGCACCATGGCTCCGACGAGAAGGGGTAGACGGATCTGAAGGGACCATCCGATCCTCCTACACCGAGGCCATGGGCTCCGAGCCCAAGGTAGGAGCCGAGCTCATCCGAGCCGAAGCTCTGAGAGAAAGAGTCGGCACCAACAAATCGGTACGACTATCCTCTTCGGACCCAACAGGAGAGTGTCGGCTCCTAGAGTCCCCAGTCGGCACCGAGGACATCCGAGTAGATGGAACCGATAACACCGGAGCAGGTCTCGGCTCCACAGGCTGAACAACCATCAGGTCGGCCTACTCCGGCTCCAAAAGTCCAGTACGGCTCGGAGGAGGAGCATTCAAGTCCGGGTTAATGGTCTTAGGTTCCGACGAAGGCACCGGAGCCGACAACAATTTGGCAAGGCCTGGTGCCCGTAAAAGCTTCTGCACCAACCGGTCCATATCCAGATTTGAAAGGCTGACAGAAAACTTCGAGGAGTGCACCGAGGGTGCTGATTGGAGCAGAGGAGATGAGGGAATCTCAGAAACCGGCTCCAAAGCTGTGAGCTGGCTCTGAACAGAAGGGACACTTGGTTCCGAGGGCAGTGGAACTGATGACCCTACACCCTCCATTTCTTTAGCCTTTTTCGATAACTTGGAGTCACCTGAAGACTTGGATGACTTAGAGGATTTACTAGCACCATCCTGGTCACCCAGTGCTTCCAAGAAGGGGTGCTGAAGTAAATCCCTATCCACCAATTTCCTCCTCCTCTCTAAAAGTACTCTGGAAGAGAAGGAGTGACAGATGCTACAAGAGTCTTGGAGGTGTAATGCACCCAGATAATAAACACACTGAACGTGCTCATCAGTGACTGACGTTTTTTGTCCATCCGGACATTTTTTGAAGCCAGATTTAGGATGTGGCTTCTCTTTCTCATCAGACATCTCTTTTTTAAATTTAGACAAATTTAAACAATGGAAAAAAACACACTCAAGAAACTATCTAAATAACTACTGACTAATAATTTAGTTAAATACAAGGCCAACTACTAGGCCAACTGCTAACTAGAAACAGTTCTATAGAAAAAAACAAAGCCAACACAGGGCACTTATCTAAATCTAAATCTAAATCTATGTAGCTATATATATATATATATATATATATATATATATATATATATATATATATAAACTATCCTAACAAGAAAGTCAAGAAAAAGTTTTTAAAACTTGCAAATAGACAAATCTATCCAATAAAATTGGTCCGAGCTATCTGGAACACCGGGATATGTGCCGCGGCAAACTAGATCTAAGGTAATTCCAGCAGTGCGTCATGGGATAAAGGGCTTGGTCTTGAGCTACTGGCAAACCTTGAGCATTGCTAACGGCCGTGTCAGAGCCAAGGATCAGCTCCAAACCCATCAGTGAGAATAAGCGTAGATTTAACAACACATTAATTATTTTGAGCTGGCACACAGGATCTGAATTGCCTAGGCACAGAAAGGTCTTATTAAGTTCAATTCTGCTGGCTTTCAAAAGAGCAATTACTAGAAAGTGGAAATCAACATCTAAACCAACTGCACTTGAAGCACTGAATATTACAAAAGAGATAAAGGAACTGGAAGAGGGATATTTGGAAAAGGTGCAAATTACATATAAATAAATGGAATTTGTGGGAACAATACATGCAGAATATTGCTCAGGAGGAGAATATTGCTAAGGAGGAGGTGGTGTGAGGTTTACAGGAGGAAAAGAATTGAATGATTTACATAATGCTGGACTGATAGAAAAGTTGTTATAAAGAAAGAGAACATGTAATGAATAATGTGTGCAAATGGAAAAATGTGAATATGGCTTGTTTTCTTTTCTATCAGTAAATGTGTGTATATGTCTTAAATGATATTTTAATAAAGGCATTTTAGAATAAGGCAGTATGGCCATTGGTCAATAGTTGGATAATGCTACTGAATTTCCTCCTTTATGTAGTGGAATAATACATGATTTTTCCATTGTTTGGTTACATATGATTCTAATATGGACTTGCTGATTCATATCAATATGGGGTAGGCTATGGCATCTGCTGCAGATTTTAAGTATTCAGTAGGAAGCTGGTTGCATGCTAATGTTGTAAGTTTCAGTTGTGATAGCAGTTTTGTATTTAGTTGAGGTTGGTTGGAGAGAAAATGTTAGGTAATATTATTAAAGAACCAAGATTATCTACTGGACTGTCAGCCAGATTATTTAGTGATGCAGATGTTACTTGAATGAAACTGGAATTGAATTATTGAACAATGTTTTGGTTTGTTTCACTTGGAAGATAATTTAGTTGTATAATTAGTTTTTCCAGGTTTAAGAATTTTGTTTATGACTGCCTAGGTAAAGAAAGTCTTTGTCAATTTGAATGAGTGTCTTGGAGGGATTCTTTAGCTATCTATATGCCTGGTAGGACGTTTCTGCTTTGACTTTCTACCACTGCTTCCATGCTTTATTCTTTCTTGCATTACATGTTTGGTGTTTCTAGTAAACCAAGTGGCTGGATTAGACCTGCTATGTTGTTTTCTTAGTGAAGTCTGACTACTGAGAACTGACAGGAAATAAACACTAAATTTTTCAACTGCTTCATTTAGAGGTAAGGTTTTTTTTATAGAAGACCAGCTGAGTTCCCTAAATGTAAAGGTAAAGGAGGTTAAAATGAAATTTGCAAAGTTTCAAACCAGCTTGTACAATATGTTTTTATAGGTTTTGGTGCATTGATGGCTACCATATGTGGGATTATGACCACTAGGGGAGTCTGGAAGTGAGCCGGTAACTGAGATTTTGTAAGGGCATTGCTTAATATCCAGTCAAGGACTGTATTCCTCTTAGCCTTTTTAGTGAATATGTTGGGAGAATTAATCAACTGAGTAAAGTTATAAAGACTTATGGTGTTAGAGCCTTCATTTTGAATTGTCTAATCCTTGCAAAAATTACAAAGTATGAGTTTCTTGGCTGACATTATTTGTGGTCCACAATAGAATATCTTCAGTTATGGAGGACATTATATTTGCTGAGGTACAGACTGCAATTACTCACAGTGACTTCTTTGCATTAAGCTTTAGTAAGGTAAACAAAATGTCAGCTTTGTCAAATTTTTGCACTGTATGAGAGTATATATATATAGCTCTAAGGTGTTACCATATATAATAGCCACTCCACCTCCACTGTTGTTTAATCTATCAGACCCGAAAATATTGAAGCCCTGTGGGCAAAATTCTTAATCTTTAATGGAGGGTTTTAATCAAGTTTTGGTAAGGAATAAAATACCTGGTTTATGTAAGGATACCCATGATTGCAATTCTGTTACTTTATTGGAAATACCATGAATACTGCAGTGGTGGTGCTGCGGTAGCATTGTCGCCTCACAGTAAGACGTTGTCCTGTTCGATTCTCAGCTAGAGCGTCTTCTGTGTGGAGACATGCGTGAATGCGTACCTTCCTTGAAGGTTGTGCATCAGGGCCGGCAACTCGGCACATAAAAATCTACTGCCAATCATTAGCGGACCGGAGTTCGCTGTGGTGACCCCTAACTGAAGCTGAAAGACACAACAACAACAACAGTGGAAATACCATGAATATTTAGATTAAAAAGCTTCAGACCTGAGGGCATAGTGATTGAGATGACTGGTTTTGAATTATTTGGTATTATTTGGTGTGGAGGGATGAGATGATCATGTGGCCCAGGGTTTGAAATACAGGAGTCATCAAATGATTTATAAAAATCAGTGTATACCAAGAGTAGACATTCCCCGTTCTGAAGAAGGTATGGGCCTCCTTGAAATTGATTACATGTACAGATCTGCAATAGTGGGACTGCTGAATTCACAATTTATTTTTTATTATACAACTTAACATTTATATTTCCCAGAAACATGAGCATTTGATTAAAAGCTTTAACACACATCCAATAACTATTTCAGAACATATAATGATAAAAACTAAGATAAAATTGCAAGGTAGTGAAGTAAAAATGAGACACTGGTGCTTTCCTATCTAACTGTTAAAAAGAGAGGAATTTAAGAAATGAGTAGTGGAAATTATTTGTGAATTATTAGAGATGACACAATTTTTTTAGCTAGCAAAATGAAAATACAGTTTTAAAATAGGGTAGAAATCACAGGTAAGAAGTAATAGGACGTTTTTAGAGGGGCTGACAAATGTTGAAGTATTGCAGAATAATGAGACTCACAGAGCAAGAACAGGCATAACTACAAAGTACTAAAGAGAAAATAAGGGAAAATTTGGATATGTACGATTTTGGAAAGATGCTGTTAAGCAACTATTTTTGATAACTGCACAGCACAAACAGTTTTAGTACCACGACTTAGGCAACAGAAAGTAGAAAGGGGTGTTGCCAATCTTAGGGAGCATATAACAATAAAAATAACCAAAGATATTATAGAGGTATGAGAGATATTCTGGAAATTTTATGAAAATTTGCATAAAGCAGAGGAATGTGAAAATCAAGAAAAGCACAAATGGAAATACTTATGGAAGACTTAATCATGCCAAGGTTAGAGGTAGATGAAGCTCAACAACTAATAGATAAGACAGGAGAAGATGAGACAAAAATGGTGACATACAACAAATATTCAGGAAAATCTCCAAGGACATATGGTATTCCTTTGGAAGTTTGGAATTAAGAAGGGAAGAAAGTGATAAATATCTGGAAGATTTTTAACATTTTAAAAAGAGGGGAAGCACCAATATCTTGTAAGAAAACTGTAGTGGCTGTGTTATCCAAGGATTGTAAAGACCATTCAGACCCAGCTTGATAAACATCCATTTCAATTTTAAACCATGATTGTAAAGGAATGGCAAAGGTGTCACCAAAACTGACAGATATAGATCTGTGTGTTTTTGTGGAGGGTAGGCAAACATTTGACAGCATTAACAGAACAATGATGATCAAGAGGGAAGCAGAATGTATGAAAATACAACTATTCTTGGTGAGTCTTGATGCAGAGAAAGCAATTCAACAAAGTATGCTGGGATTTCATGAGTAGAGCAATGAAAGCACTTGCATTTCCTGATACAATAATAAGGTAATTATGGGGATATATGAAAGATCAGAGGCAACAATAAAAGTGGGAGGATGAAGTATTTAGAGTATGTATTAAAAAGGCTTCTGCTAGCTAAGGATATGTGGAGGGAGATTAAACAAAAGATAATACAAAAACTGAGAAACTACAAGCAAGCAGTGAAAATGTTTTAGACTCTTTAGTTTTATATACAGGCCAGGCAAATTTTTATCAACAGAGAAGAAGTTATGGACAACAATTAATAAAGATTTGAAGGAATTTATCTGAGATCTGGGAGGGAAAGAGGTCACGAGTTAAGTGGGATAAATAGATCCGTCCAATAGAAAAGGGTGGTTTTAGGATTACCTGATTTGAATGGAGCCACACAGTTAAGTCTCATATATATATATATATATATATATATATATATATATATATATATATATATACATACATATTATGTATATATATATATATATATATATATATATATATATATATATATATATTTTTTTTTTTACAATATATACATACATATAATAAAATATACATACACACACACACACATATATATATATATATATATATATAAAATATATAATATATATATATATATAAGGTGGTCCACACAGCCTACCTGGACCTCACAAAAGCCTTCGATACAATACCCCACTCGGGCATTATAGATAAGCTCACCAGCTTAAATATAAACCCCTCTGTCACTAGATGGGTTGCAAACTGGCTCAAGGACAGAACCCACATGGTTAGAATTGCTGGAGCCATGTCAGACTCCAAACCAGTTACAAGTGGCGTCCCACAAGGCTCAGTCCTGGGACCTCTCTTGTTCAGTATATATTTCTCGGAGGTACAAGCCAACACGGAAGGACTGTGGCTGACCAAGTTCGCAGATGACTGCAAACTGGGCGCCATAATCGACTCTCCAGCCGACACAAGCATCCTCCAAAAGGGCCTCATAGAAACAGACAACTGGTGCCAGAGCCATGGCCTCAAGATAAACGCCAAAAAGTGTATAGTCATCCCCTTTGGCAAAAACAAAGTGCCCACAAATTACCACATAGGTGGTAATCCATTAAGTACAGAAGAAGCAATTAGGGACCTGGGGACCCAAGTTGATAGCAATCTCTCATTTGACAGCCACGTGGCCAAAGTGGTTAGAAAAACATTTTATATAGCCCACCTAATCATGAAGGGATTCACATCTAGATCAGGGGAGGTCATCATGCCTCTTTACTCATCCCTCATCAGGCCCATAATTGAGTACAATGCCCCTTTTGGGATGTACCTTACCAGACACCTGCAGCAACTGGAAAGACCCCAAAGGTACCTCACCAAGAGGATCAAAGGGCTCAAACAGATGCCATATGCTGCCCGGTTAAAGAAACTCCAGCTCTACTCAGTGGCATATCGCCTGTTCAGAGGCGATCTGTGCCTGACATATAAAGCCATGTCCAACCCGAAATTAATGGACATGCTGCACCTCAGAAAATCCAAATCCTATCGAGCTACACGCTCGAGAGACCTGAACCTCAGTACTGAAATAAATAGGACATGCTGGAGGGACAGATTCATAACCCAGAGGGTCCCTTCACTCTGGAATAAAATCCCAGTCCAGGTTAGGCAGAGTCCCTCATTGACTCTCTTCAAGAGGAATCTTGATGAGTGGATGGGAGATTGGAGGTTTACGCCGGGTATGACTTCTGTGTCACTGTTAGACAGAGGCACAGTATACTAACCTCAAAAGAAGGGCATAGCAAAATTAATTTAAAATGGGTGGCGAAAGCCAAACACATTCTGGCTAGGCTTATAAATGCCCTAGGGCAGATAGCCTAGTATGAACCTATGAACCATATATATATACATATAGCTATATATTAGATACACACACATACACACACACACACACACACACACACACACACACACACACACACACACACACACACACACACACACACACACACACACACATAGCTGAAAACTGGCTTTGTTCCAAGTCAGACTTTTCCAGTTAACAAATGTTAAATAAATAAATAAATAAATGTGTTTGCATACGTGACATGCGTTGTGGTTTGTGGATTTAGCTGGAGATTGAGGTAAGTGAAGTTTTTGTAAAGGTATTGGGTAGGGATTTTAGTGTGTGTGTGTGAGTGTGTGCAGTGGTGAATTTTGTGTGCTTGTGTGGTTAGTGTGACCACAGAGTTAGTATATATAAGTAGGGGGGGTGTGGGGGGGTACAGGAGGGCTTGCCCCCATGCTTTTAGCAAGTTTGTGTGTTAGTTTTGTTGTGTTTGTGTGTTGGTTTGTTTTTTTTTTGCAGTGTCAGTAGGTAGGTGTATTTGCGTTTGTGTGGTGTAGTGTTTTATGTGACATTTGTGGTTTGGAATTTCACGGTTTTAAAGTTTCGAGTTTTTGATTTTTTGGCTTTTAGTCTCGAGATACTGAAATTCGATATTTCAGTATTTCAAGATTATAAAGTGAAAATATATATATAAATATATATATATATATATATATATATATATATTTATATATATATATACATATATATATATATATATATATATATATAAAGTTTGATCTTTAGTGATCCAAACGTTTAAGCGTTCGAATATTTAATATAGACCCCATAAATTGTGTACCCACTCATGACTTGGTACAGCAAAACCCTTATGTATGGGGATAAGATAAGAAGACGTATTTAGGATTATGGACTAAAAAGGCTTCTGCTAAGGTATATGGGAAGAGATTAAACAAAAGATAATAGAAAAACTGAGGAAGTGGAAGCTCTTGATTATGGATATGGATAGTAAAATAGAATCAGTGTAAATGTTTTTGACCTCTTTAGTTTTATATATAGATCAGACATATTTTTATCAACCAGAGGAAAAGAATTAAGTGGGATA
The DNA here is from genome assembly GCF_019279795.1 of Protopterus annectens. NCBI lineage: Eukaryota > Metazoa > Chordata > Ceratodontiformes > Protopteridae > Protopterus > Protopterus annectens. The sequence goes on from NC_056746.1 coordinate 656,346,894, forward strand.
AGTTGATCCTCCCAATATAGCAAAGAGGTTTAGGATTAGCTGATCTAAATGGATATTTTAGAGCTACACATTTAAGGTTCATATATATATATATATATAACACAGACAGAAGGTTATAATTCAAAAGAAAATGGATGATGATTAAGGGGGGTGGGGGGAGGGTGAGTTCAAGAAATAAGGAGACTGAGATTTTGGACGCCAATCCTTAAGGAGAACAATAACCACCATACAGAATATTATATTCCTAAAGTTACAGAAACTATTTGCAGAAGTAACCCAACATATAAAAGAAGAAAGGAGATTTTACCAATGGGGATGACAGCAAGTAGGGGTACAGAAAATAAGCAAGAGGAGCTGGAATTTACTGAAGAAAACTGGCAAAGGAGCCAAGGTACTGGGAGAAAATAACTAATGAATGGAAAGGAAATACAGAGGGATGAGGCCAAGAAGTTGCTTAGACTGCAGGTTAGAGACTGTCTTCCCGATCAGGGATTGATATCGGAGTACTGGCAAAGAGAAAGGGGTGGGGAGTCCCAAGTGAAAGACCTGCTCCAGTAGAGATTTCAGTCAAATCTAGAACAGAAGTTGCTGTTAAAAAGGGGATAATTAGTAGGACATATAAAATATTGCATGACAACTAAAAGAATCAATCAGAGAATGTTAGAAAAGATTGAGAAGAGAGACTGGAAAAGCAATTTACAAGTGAACATTGGGATGACATATGTATGGTTCCCAAGTATGCAACAAAATCTAGACGGTTTAGAATTTTTGCTTGGAAATGTTCACACAGGTAGACAGCACATTTTGGAGGTGTGATGAAGAAGAAAGAGGTAAGTGGGAACATTTTTGGAAGTGTAATGAATTGGCAGATTTAAAATTCCCTATACAGTACACAGTCAGAATTATTGGGGTGGCAAATGGCTGTAACTAAGGAAAAAAGAAGTTATATACTCGCCATAACGTTCCATGTGAGTTGTTTATCTCGCCTTTATTCTCACTGATGGGTTCGGAGCCAATCCTCGGCTCTAACACGGCCATTAGCAAAGCTCAAGGTTTACCAGTAGCTCGAGACCAAGCCCCCTTATCCCATGATGCATTGCTGGAATTACCTCTGATCTTGTTTGCTGTTTGTATATATAACCCTGTAAGGGGTGCACTCCCCAAGAAGGAAGAAGAAGTATTGAACAACCAGGATGATACTAGCCTCTAGGTCAGCTGCCAGCCAGGAGGGGGATGGAGGGAGAGACGTGAGAATAAAGGCGAGATAAACAACTCACATGGAACGTTATGGTGATTACATAACTTCTTTATGTGAAGTTGTTAAATCTCGCCGTTTATTCTCACTAATGGGTAGCATCCCTAGCACCCGCAATCCTGGGTGGCTCACGGGAGTACATTTTTCAGGACGGTAGAACCAAAAGACGACCTGTCCCTGGAAGCCTTATCCACTTTGTAATGAGTGATAAAAGTATGAGGCTTAGACCAAATGGCTGCAGCACAAATGTTATCAAGGGGCAATTTGGCTTGAAAAGCAGAAGACGTAGAAACGGCTCTGGTTGAATGAGCCTTTACTTTGTGTGGCAAAGGTATGTTAGCAGTTGCATGAACAAATGAGATACAATCCGATAACCATTTTGAAAGGGTTGTTTTAGCCACTGGTCTACCTTTTCTAGCCTCCGAAAAGGATACAAAAAGTTGATCTGATTTCCTAATATCCTTAGTTCTATCAAGATAAAATCTGAGCTGTCTGTGCACATCAAGTTTGTGCAGCATGTATTCTAATTTGTTGGAATGGTTGGGAAAAAAGACTGGCAACTCAATGATCTGATTGATATTAGACTCAGAACAGACTTTAGGCAAAAGGAGGGTTTGTTCTGAGAGATACTCTATCAGCATGGAAAATCATATAAGGAGGTCTGATAGATAATGCTTGAAGTTCTGACACTCTGTGGGCAGAAGTAATGGCCACTAGAAAAATAGTTTTCCAGGACAAAAATATGAGATCACAAGATGATGCTGGTTCGAAGGGGGGGGGAGTTATTTGAGATAGCATAACATTCAAATTCCAGGTAGAATAAGGGGTTTTGACAGGAGGCCTCATGTGAAAAGCACCTTTGAGAAAAACCTTAGATAACCTATGGGCCATAATATTTAACCCATACAATCCAAGGTGGAAATTAGATATGGCGGCTAACTGAACCTGAACTGTGGCAGCTGCTGCTCCTTCCTTAAAAATCATTGTCAAAAACTCTAAAATGGATGACAAAGGAGCTCGGAAAGGGTCACTTTTTTGTATACTGGCCCAAATGGAGAACCTTTTCCACTTACCTCAATATAGTTTTCTGGTGGATGGCTTATGAGAAGACAATAGAATTTGTCTTGAGTCATCTGAGAGTGAATGAAGCCTGGCTATTTGGGGAAGTGGATCAGCCAAGCAGTCAGCTTTAAAGACTGCAGTGAAGGATGGAGGTCCCCTGACGAGTGTGTCAGGAGGTCTGGAACTGGGTCCAGGATCCATGGATCCTCCAGCAGATGATGGTGAAGAAAAGGGAACCAATTCTGTCGAGGCCAATGGGCGGCTATATGGATAACAGTCCTTCCCAGTGACTTTGCTTTCTGTAAAAACCTGCGTATCAATGGAATTGGAGGGAATGCATATAGGAGACCAGGAGGCCAATCATGTACGAGTGCATCTCTTGGGGGATGTCCTGGAGGTGGTATTAGGGCAAAGTAGCTTCTGCATTTGGTATTGATGTGACTGGCAAAGAGGTCACAGCAAGGCTGGCCCCATTTGCGGAAAATCATGTCCACAAAGTGTTGGTTGGGAGACCACTCGTGAGGCAACAGGATTGCTCTGCTCAGCTTGTCCGCTATCACGTTGGATTTTCCCGGGATGTGCATTGCTAACAGAAAAGGCTGGGATGACACAGCCCATTGCCATACTCTCAGGGCTTCTCAACAAAGGGGGCAAGACTTGGTTCCGCCCTGTTTGTTCAAGTAGCAGACCACTGACATGTTATCCGTCTGAATCGCAATTGTCCCTAGAGGAAGAGTCCTGAAAGTACTGCAATGCCAGAAGTACTGCTCTCAACTCCAGATATGCAGATGTGACTCTTGATCCGTCCATGTGCCTTGGGCAGTCTTTCCCTGAAAATGACCCCCCCCACCCTATCAGGGAAGCGGCCGTGGTCACAGTGGCTACTGGGGGGGGGGTGCACATAGGGTCGTCCTATTGTGACATGAAGAGACATCAACCACCACCAAAGGTCCCTCTTGCAAGAGTTTGTGATGAGAATCATATGGTTCACTGGCAATTTTTGGTAAGACCATTGAGCGAACAGAAGCCATTGAAGAATTCACATATGCATCCTTGCGAGTGGAATGGCTAGAATTGCTGCTGCCATCAAACCTAGTACCTTCAAGACCTCTGCGGCTGTAGCTCTGTTCTTTGACACCAATGAGTTGATGTGTTGGCAAAGAAGTGAGACCCTTTCGACTGGAAGACGTAGAGTGGTGGTTGAGGAATCTAACTCTGCTCCTATAAAGACAGTATGCTGCGATGGCGACAAGGCAGACTTTTCAAAGTTGACTGTAATGCCTAAGTGGTGGCAGAGTGTCAGAGTAGATTCTGTTGCCTGAATCAATTGATGCCTGGTGGTGGTGATAAGGAGCCAATCGTCTAGATATGGAAATACCTGGAATCCTAGACTCCTCAGGTGGTCCGTGACCACTGCCATGCATTTAGTGAACACTCTGGGGGCTGTAGTGAGACCAAAGGGCAGGGCTCAAAACTGGTAATGATTGGCTCCCAGCCAGAAACGCAGGTGATCTCCGGAGTGTCTGTCCATCTTTATGTGGTAGTACGCGTCCTTGTGATCGACAGAGCACATCCAATCGCCTTTCCCTAGAAAGGGAAGAATGGCCTGAAGCATGACCATTCGGAACTTCTCTTTTTTTTACAAACTGGCTGAGTCTGCTGAGGTCCAAGATAGGTCTCCAGTCTCCTGTTTTCTTTGGAGCCAAAAAGAATCTTGAGTAAGTTCCGAATCTTGTTTGGTCTGCTGGGACTGGCTGGATGACTCTTTTTTTCTAGCAACGTGCGGACCTCTATAGTTGCTTGTTCCCCGGGACTGGGTAGAACATCCAGGATTCTGTTGACAGGAGTGGGAGGGGAAGAGAACGGTATGAAATACCCCCTGGAAATGATGCTTTGTACCCAGGTATCAGATGTTATGCTTAGCCAGGCTTCTGGGTACAAAGATAAGTGACCCCCGACTGCCTCCAGAGCCAGACAGCCGGGTCTCCTTTAAGGAGCGCTGGTAGGGCTGACCAGAGAACTGGCCTCTGTCACCCTACTGTTGCGGAACCCCCCCTGCAGCATGGGTGGCGTCTTCCATTATAACCCCCTCCTCTGCCTCTAGAGGGGGTTTCGCCATGTGTGTCCTGAAAGACTCCCTGTGCTTTTCGGAACCACATCTTTCCGCCCTTAGGGCCCTTGGGATAGGGCCGAGTAGGGGTAGAAAAATGGACTCCAATGGCAGATCGAGTCTTTCCTTCCTGCTGACGCCTGGTTAGAGTTTCCTTTACCTTGGAACCAAACAGGGATGAGCCAACAAATGGGGTGTTGATAAAGGAAGACTTGAAAGACTCTGCAAAGGAACAGAGATGCATCCAGGCTTGTCTACGCAGAGCAATGCCTGAACTAGCGGCTCTACTCTAACCATCAGCTGTGTAAGATATGAGACGCATGGACGAGTTCTGTCGAGTTTAGGGTAGCAAGCTGGGTGTTAATTTTGTCGGCAACCCCTGCAGCTACTGTACCCTGGAGAGTATCTCCTAGCTCTTTCAGGAGATCTCTTTGTAGTCTTGTATAATGGGTTAAATAGTTCAGTAATCGAAGGGAAAAAGTCACTGAACTAAACATGCGTTTCCCATACCTATCCATGATCGTGGAATCTCTGTTAGGAGGATGGATAGATGAGGACATCTTAGATGTTTCCTTTTTGGTGGCTGCCGCCACCACCATGGCATCAACAGGCACTTCCTTAGTCAAAAAAGCTTTGTCCACGGGGGCAGAGATGAATTTATTTGGCTTCCGTGGGACAGGTTCCATGGCCTCCGGAGACTCCCACACCTTACGAGAGATCAGCTCCATGAGCTCATCGTAAGACGGAGACACCCAAGAGGTGGAAGGTAGAGACCCAAAAGCCTTCAAGAGCACTAATACTTCTTCAGTAGGGCTTTTGGACTGCCAACCACCCCTCTGATTAAGAATCTCTAATATCTCCGCAAAGGAGATATCCTCAAAGGGGGATCCAGGGGACCCTTCTGACTCATCCAAGTCAGTGTCAGATGTCAAAGACTCCTGTGGGGAGTCCAAGTGCCTCCTCTTGCACAGTCTCTTCCTGGGTACCTCCTCAGTGGGGACTTCTGGGGAGGTCTCAGAAGAGTAGGGAGCAACCTGTGGGGCTACTTCAGGCTCAGGGTCTCTACGCTTGGGTTGACTGGTAGAAGCAGAAGTGGACACAGGCACTTGAGGGGAGGAGGAAGCCAAACCTGATGATGATGATGTCTTTGAAGACAAAACTTACCTCATGGCATCGAACGCACCATGGCTCCGACGAGAAGGGGTAGACGGATCTGAAGGGACCATCCGATCCTCCTACACCGAGGCCATGGGCTCCGAGCCCAAGGTAGGAGCCGAGCTCATCCGAGCCGAAGCTCTGAGAGAAAGAGTCGGCACCAACAAATCGGTACGACTATCCTCTTCGGACCCAACAGGAGAGTGTCGGCTCCTAGAGTCCCCAGTCGGCACCGAGGACATCCGAGTAGATGGAACCGATAACACCGGAGCAGGTCTCGGCTCCACAGGCTGAACAACCATCAGGTCGGCCTACTCCGGCTCCAAAAGTCCAGTACGGCTCGGAGGAGGAGCATTCAAGTCCGGGTTAATGGTCTTAGGTTCCGACGAAGGCACCGGAGCCGACAACAATTTGGCAAGGCCTGGTGCCCGTAAAAGCTTCTGCACCAACCGGTCCATATCCAGATTTGAAAGGCTGACAGAAAACTTGAGGAGTGCACCGAGGGTGCTGATTGGAGCAGAGGAGATGAGGGAATCTCAGAAACCGGCTCCAAAGCTGTGAGCTGGCTCTGAACAGAAGGGACACTTGGTTCCGAGGGCAGTGGAACTGATGACCCTACACCCTCCATTTCTTTAGCCTTTTTCGATAACTTGGAGTCACCTGAAGACTTGGATGACTTAGAGGATTTACTAGCACCATCCTGGTCACCCAGTGCTTCCAAGAAGGGGTGCTGAAGTAAATCCCTATCCACCAATTTCCTCCTCCTCTCTAAAAGTACTCTGGAAGAGAAGGAGTGACAGATGCTACAAGAGTCTTGGAGGTGTAATGCACCCAGATAATAAACACACTGAACGTGCTCATCAGTGACTGACGTTTTTTGTCCATCCGGACATTTTTTGAAGCCAGATTTAGGATGTGGCTTCTCTTTCTCATCAGACATCTCTTTTTTAAATTTAGACAAATTTAAACAATGGAAAAAAACACACTCAAGAAACTATCTAAATAACTACTGACTAATAATTTAGTTAAATACAAGGCCAACTACTAGGCCAACTGCTAACTAGAAACAGTTCTATAGAAAAAAACAAAGCCAACACAGGGCACTTATCTAAATCTAAATCTAAATCTATGTAGCTATATATATATATATATATATATATATATATATATATATATATATATAAACTATCCTAACAAGAAAGTCAAGAAAAAGTTTTTAAAACTTGCAAATAGACAAATCTATCCAATAAAATTGGTCCGAGCTATCTGGAACACCGGGATATGTGCCGCGGCAAACTAGATCTAAGGTAATTCCAGCAGTGCGTCATGGGATAAAGGGCTTGGTCTTGAGCTACTGGCAAACCTTGAGCATTGCTAACGGCCGTGTCAGAGCCAAGGATCAGCTCCAAACCCATCAGTGAGAATAAACGGCGAGATTTAACAACACATTAATTATTTTGAGCTGGCACACAGGATCTGAATTGCCTAGGCACAGAAAGGTCTTATTAAGTTCAATTCTGCTGGCTTTCAAAAGAGCAATTACTAGAAAGTGGAAATCAACATCTAAACCAACTGCACTTGAAGCACTGAATATTACAAAAGAGATAAAGGAACTGGAAGAGGGATATTTGGAAAAGGTGCAAATTACATATAAATAAATGGAATTTGTGGGAACAATACATGCAGAATATTGCTCAGGAGGAGAATATTGCTAAGGAGGAGGTGGTGTGAGGTTTACAGGAGGAAAAGAATTGAATGATTTACATAATGCTGGACTGATAGAAAAGTTGTTATAAAGAAAGAGAACATGTAATGAATAATGTGTGCAAATGGAAAAATGTGAATATGGCTTGTTTTCTTTTCTATCAGTAAATGTGTGTATATGTCTTAAATGATATTTTAATAAAGGCATTTTAGAATAAGGCAGTATGGCCATTGGTCAATAGTTGGATAATGCTACTGAATTTCCTCCTTTATGTAGTGGAATAATACATGATTTTTCCATTGTTTGGTTACATATGATTCTAATATGGACTTGCTGATTCATATCAATATGGGGTAGGCTATGGCATCTGCTGCAGATTTTAAGTATTCAGTAGGAAGCTGGTTGCATGCTAATGTTGTAAGTTTCAGTTGTGATAGCAGTTTTTGTATTTAGTTGAGGTTGGTTGGAGAGAAAATGTTAGGTAATATTATTAAAGAACCAAGATTATCTACTGGACTGTCAGCCAGATTATTTAGTGATGCAGATGTTACTTGAATGAAACTTGAATTGAATTATTGAACAATGTTTTGGTTTGTTTCACTTGGAAGATAATTTAGTTGTATAATTAGTTTTTCCAGGTTTAAGAATTTTGTTTATGACTGCCTAGGTAAAGAAAGTCTTTGTCAATTTGAATGAGTGTCTTGGAGGGATTCTTTAGCTATCTATATGCCTGGTAGGACGTTTCTGCTTTGACTTTCTACCACTGCTTCCATGCTTTATTCTTTCTTGCATTACATGTTTGGTGTTTCTAGTAAACCAAGTGGCTGGATTAGACCTGCTATGTTGTTTTCTTAGTGAAGTCTGACTACTGAGAACTGACAGGAAATAAACACTAAATTTTTCAACTGCTTCATTTAGAGGTAAGGTTTTTTTTATAGAAGACCAGCTGAGTTCCCTAAATGTAAAGGTAAAGGAGGTTAAAATGAAATTTGCAAAGTTTCAAACCAGCTTGTACAATATGTTTTTATAGGTTTTGGTGCATTGATGGCTACCATATGTGGGATTATGACCACTAGGGGAGTCTGGAAGTGAGCCGGTAACTGAGATTTTGTAAGGGCATTGCTTAATATCCAGTCAAGGACTGTATTCCTCTTAGCCTTTTTAGTGAATATGTTGGGAGAATTAATCAACTGAGTAAAGTTATAAAGACTTATGGTGTTAGAGCCTTCATTTTGAATTGTCTAATCCTTGCAAAAATTACAAAGTATGAGTTTCTTGGCTGACATTATTTGTGGTCCACAATAGAATATCTTCAGTTATGGAGGACATTATATTTGCTGAGGTACAGACTGCAATTACTCACAGTGACTTCTTTGCATTAAGCTTTAGTAAGGTAAACAAAATGTCAGCTTTGTCAAATTTTTGCACTGTATGAGAGTATATATATATAGCTCTAAGGTGTTACCATATATAATAGCCACTCCACCTCCACTGTTGTTTAATCTATCAGACCCGAAAATATTGAAGCCCTGTGGGCAAAATTCTTAATCTTTAATGGAGGGTTTTAATCAAGTTTTGGTAAGGAATAAAATACCTGGTTTATGTAAGGATACCCATGATTGCAATTCTGTTACTTTATTGGAAATACCATGAATACTGCAGTGGTGGTGCTGCGGTAGCATTGTCGCCTCACAGTAAGACGTTGTCCTGTTCGATTCTCAGCTAGAGCGTCTTCTGTGTGGAGACATGCGTGAATGGGCGTACCTTCCTTGAAGGTTGTGCATCAGGGCCGGCAACTCGGCACATAAAAATCTACTGCCAATCATTAGCGGACCGGAGTTCCGCTGTGGTGACCCCTAACTGAAGCTGAAAGACACAACAACAACAACAGTGGAAATACCATGAATATTTAGATTAAAAAGCTTCAGACCTGAGGGCATAGTGATTGAGATGACTGGTTTTGAATTATTTGGTATTATTTGGTGTGGAGGGATGAGATGATCATGTGGCCCAGGGTTTGAAATACAGGAGTCATCAAATGATTTATAAAAATCAGTGTATACCAAGAGTAGACATTCCCCGTTCTGAAGAAGGTATGGGCCTCCTTGAAATTGATTACATGTACAGATCTGCAATAGTGGGACTGCTGACTTCACAATTTATTTTTTATTTTATTTTACATTTGTTAACTGGGAAAGTCCGACTGGATACATGTCCATTTTCAGCGGAGGCCCGGGGAGAAAAGCTCCACATTGCAATTAAGTGACACGTAAAGTTGTGGTTACATAGAAATCTAAACATTTAACAAATCAGTGACAAATTATAGTCAAGGTTACATTTAAATCAAACAAACATTGTAGGTTTATGGTATAAAATATACAGAGATAACATTTTACATCTATGAAATGTGTAAAAAGAAAGAAAAGTATTTCCAGGCTGAATGTAAGGATGATAGTTAAGAGAAAAGATGGTTAGGTAAAAAGGAAGTTATAGTAAATAGTATGTAGAGGGGTAGAAGAGCATAGCTTCATAATGGGTAGTATAACAAGTTATCTTCCTGATAATAGAATTCTAATGGTTGTAGAGAATAGTTTGTTGTAAAGGTGGGGAATGGTTATAAATGGGTATTTCACCTCTGTGAGCTGTTTTTCTTACCTTTGTCTTGTTATTTTTTGGTTTAGTCTGGGTTTAGACATGGACATAGCTATGTTTTTATTACCTTTTTCTTGTTATTTTTTGGGTTAGTCTTAGTCTGAGTTTAGACATGGACATATCCAGTCCCTGTTTATATACATCTTTAGGGATATTTTGAATTGGGGCAAGAAGTGAGTTCCATTTTTTTTTCCAACAGAGTTGGAGAATAATGATTCTCCAGCTGAGATTTTGGCTTTGGTAGATTGTACTAGCATTCTGTTGGATGAGCGGAGGGATGCTAGGTTGCTGTGGGGGGTAATAATATTAGTCAGAATGGGAGTACTGGTAGGTTGGTAGAGGGTTTTATGAATAACTATGAGTTGGTTATAATGGAGCTGATTGGGTAGTTCTAGCCAGCCTAACTTGTGAAGATTTTGACAGTGGTGGGTTCTGTAGGCTGAGCCTGTGGCAAATCTAGCTATATTGTTACAGCAGCTAGTGATTTCGTTAAGGTTTGATTTGCTTAAATTTGTGAGGATGGGTGAGGCATAGAAAAAGGTTGACAGCAGATGTGTCACAGCTATGGCGGTTCTGGCAGATGTGGTTAAGAATTGCTTAATCCTATACAAGGAGCCTATTTTTTTGTTAACTGTTTATATAGTTTTGTCTATATGGCATCGTACTTTAGATTATTATCAATGATTATTCCAAGAAGTTTAGTGTAAGGTTCAGGAGAGATTATGGTGCCATTGTCAGATGAGATTGTAATTATTGGTAATGTTAGCTTACGGGTAGGGGAGAAAAGTAGTAGTTTAGATTTTGTTTGGGTTCAGTAGGAGATGACGATTATTGAGCCAGTTATCTACTTTGTTGAAGGTAATTTGGGATAGGGATTGTAGTTCTGTGGAAGTGGAGGCAGAGCAGATACGTGTAGAGTCATCTGCATATTGTATACAAGTTGTATCTGGGGTAACTTTGGGTAGGTCATTAATGAATACAGAGAAAAGGAGGGGACCCAATATAGAACCTTGGGGTACTCCAAGGGTGACAGGTAGAAGGGGGGAGAGATTGTATTTCCATTGAACAGCTTGTTGTCTGCCATGCAGGTAAGAGTGGAACCAGATGATTACTGGGTTGTCTAAGGACAGTGATTTTAGAGAGTCTAGGAGTAGGTGGTGATTCACCATATCGAATGCTTTCGATAGATCGAGAAAGAAGGTAGAGGAGAAAGAAGGTAGAGGAGAGCTTATTCTGATTACGGTTGTGATTTATTGTGTGAGAAAGGGAGAGAAGGGCAGTAGTTTTACTATGGGCAGGTCTAAATCCGTGCTGGGTTTGGGCTAGGAAAGTATTCTGAGTAAGGTGAGTTAGAATTTGCTTCTGTATGCATTTCTCCATTATTTTGGCTAAGGGAGATAGGATGGCTATAGGTCTGTAGCAGAGAGTTCAGTGGAGTTTGCCCCTTTATGAAGTGGAATAATGTGAGAGATTTTCCAGATGGAGGAGATGTAGGATTCGTGGATAGTACAACTGATTAAGATGGAGATAGGGTATGCTATTTCATTGGCGGCCTTTTGTAGAAACTCTGCAGGAAGTAGGTCGGCTGCCAGGGTGGTGGGTTTTAGTTTCTTAAGTAGGGATTTAATATAGTCTGTGGGGATAGGATCAAATTTGAAGGGATGGATATTTACCTGAGTGGGTGTGATTGTTGTAGAAGAGGTAGGAGATAGATTATTAGCTAGGGACTGGACTGTTTCTGTGAAGAAAGTATTAAAGGTGTTTGCAACACATTTAGGAGGTAGTTGTAGTGTAGCTGAGGGGGTGGGAGTTGAGGATTTACCTGGGTGGAGCAGTTTATTCAGACCTGACGAGAATTTTTGAGGCTGATTTTGGTGCTTTTGCAGTAAATTAAAATAGCAGTTTTGTTTGTCTAACACAACTGACCTTTTTGCTTCATTTCTCATTTGTTTGAATCTAATGTAGGCTTGTGGGGATTTGGTGGCTCTCCAGGAGGTCCATACTGCATTTCTAGCAATAAGTTTTTGTCTAGTACTACTGGTTAGCCATGGAGCAATTTTGTTTTTGGTTTTGGTTGTTCATGTGGGAGCATGCATGTCTAAGATGGCAAGGCATCTAGCATTGAATTCTGAGACTGCTTCGTCAAGGGGAAGTAATTTAAGATTGGCCCAGTTGCATGAGTTAAGATCGGCCTGGAAACTAGTTAGGTTAAAGTTCTTTGCATGCCTAAGGGTTTTAAAGGTGGTTTGGTGAGACATGTCATCCCTTTTTCTGATTATATAGGTTAGGAGGTGGTCACTCATGTCCTCAGGTAGGGTGCCTGATTTGTATAACTGAAGTTTGTTATTTATTAAGATCCAATCTAGGATACTTTCTTTTTTGTTGGGCTTATTGATTCTGGTGGTGGTAGTAATAATCTGTGAGAGACCATGTAAGTTGATGAACATGTTATCCAGTCTATGTTGAAGTCCCCGAGAATAATTGTTTCTTGGGGGTGGTTAGTGGATAACCATTGGAGGATGCATTCTAAGCTGTCTATGTTGTTGCCTGAGGGAATATAGCTACATACTATGTTTATAGATTTGTGTTTGTTAAGTTGGACTTTTGAGATGATTGCTTCGAAGTTGGTAGTTGTTAGGTCTTGTGGGGTGCTAATTGCGGATACCTCAAGAGTGGATTTATATAGGATGGCTACTCCGTCTCCTTTTCTACCTTTCCGGTCAAGTCTTATTATATTGTAGTTAGGGGGTATAATTTCACTATCAGGGATAATGGGTTTGAGCCAGGTTTCTGTAAGGCATAACAGATCAGGGGAGTGCATGTCCAAGAGGGCATGCAGGTAGTGGATTTTCTTATTTATACTTCTGATATTTAGGTGACAGACTAGAAATGAATTAGGGGCATCACGTGAGCTTCTTAGGTTAGTAGGAGTACTATTTGTGGGGTTAGTGGTAGCAGGTGAGTTTGGGCCTGGTTTAGGGTGGATGTCACCATTGGCTATGAGGTTAGGTAATATACTCCTTATGAGTTTGGTGAACTTTAGTAGGAGTTGGTAATAGTTTTTAGTCCTAGGGTTTAAATATGTAGGTCGTATGTGATGGAGAGGTTTTGGAGTGGTACCATTGGAGAAGAGGTGGGGTACTATTGGTGTGGGGGGGGTGTGGTTGGACGTTAGTGGTGGTAATTGAAGAATGATACTGAGAGTTAGGTAGATAGTGGAATTCATAGGTGGTGAGAAGATAAAGTATTATAAGTGGGGGTATGAGGCAGTAATGTGGTCTAGGTTTTGGAGATAAGGTGGAAGGTAGTGGAGACATTGTGGGGTATAGCAGTAGTTGGGATAGAGAGTAAGGATGGGATGATACAAGAGAGTGAGTTATGGTGAGTTGGGAGTGGGGGTTGGGTGTTCAGACAGGATGACTTGTGGTAGGATGAATGTGATGTGTGGGAATGGCCGAGTAATTAGGGGGTGTAGTTAGTGTAGTATAAATGTAGGAGTACTGGAGGCGGGTTGGATTTGGGGGCAGGGTAGGAGAGCGGAGTGAGCCCGTAGGGTGAACGGAGTGGGTAGAGCCAGAGAAGGACTAAATACTGAGAAAACAATCAGTGGAGTGCTGACTGTTAAGGTAAGTTTAAGGGGAGATAGTAGCCTGTGCAGTTGAGAAATGTATACTAAAAAAAGAGGGGTAAAGTGGGTCTACAAGATAGATAAATATATTAGTAAGTGGATGTTTGAGATTTATATTATAGGTTCATAGGTTGGTACTAGGCTATCAGCCCTAGGGCCTATACAAGCCTAGCCATAACAATTCCCTGGCTATTTCTTCCCACATTATTTACTTTCCTGGACCCCTGTCTAGCAGGGCGACTGACGTGATCCCTGGGGTGAATTTCCTTTCTCCCATCCAGTCGTCAAGGTTCCTCTTGAAGAGGTCCACTTTTAAGACTGGAAGATAGTTATTCAAGATTAGACCTGGGAAGAGGGTGCCACCTAGTGGGCAAAGGTTGTAATGCAACCAAGGCTACTTGCAGGGCTAGCAGCTCTAGTGTGTAAGGGAGGATAACACAGGAGTAGTATGAAGAGGCTATTAGAGGGGAAGGTATGGGAGTTGGGAGGAGAGAAGGTTTTGGCTGCTGGCTGTCCTGGCTAGGGAGTGTACAATAAACACCTGTGGTTATATAACAAGTGAATTATTTACAAACAGTGGTTTTAAATCATACTTTCTTGTATTCTTGAGGGAAATGATGCTCAGAGAAAGGTTTGTCTATGTTCCTTAGCTTGGGGAAGAGGCAGCAATCTTAGACAGGGCAATAAAACCAAAACCTAGTACAGGTCAGGCAGGTTGGAGCGCTGGGTACATAAAGGGAGGGAGAGAAAAAAAATGGTGACGTAAGCAGTAGATTGGACACACTTTCTAAGCAATTAACAACTAAAGACAGTACATTTGTAATCACTTTAACCAAGTATCCACTCGTTAGTATTCCAAATATTCCTTGAGGTTAATACAGTAAAGTGCAAAGTAGATGCAGATCACAAGATACAAACATAGTGAAAGTTTTAAAACATGAGGAGAATAAGTCTAAGATGACTCCCCTGCTTAGTTTAGCAGAAATATATCAGTGTTAAGCAGGAATGGAAATCAAACCAGACGTAGATAAAAGTTAGGCAGCAACTGAATGTGGCAAGCAATAAAAGAAGTAATATAAGGTGAAGGATCAGATTAGAAGGGAAGAAATGTAGAAAACGCATAAATACAGTTGCAAGTATAGAAAACGCTTGGAACAACCTCATGTTGATCAGGATCAAACATAGGAATGGTTAAGGAGTGATGAATTTAAACCAAAAGATGAAATGTTAATATTCACTGCCCAAGACAGCAGACAACATACACGGTTTACAAAATCCACTAAACATGTGGAAGAAACACACAAATGTAGGTTTTGTAAAACAGAATTGGAAACAGCACATTTTGTTGCTGGTTATGTTATACTAATGGCAGAAGGACTGTATACAGAAAGGCATAATAATGTGGCAAGACTGTTGCAATGAGGACTGTGAAAAAGAGGAGTGTTAAGAAATTAAACAGAATAATGTAGGGATAATGGATGAGGGTAGTGTGTATATTTGATTTTGTGTATAACTACATATTCTTTTATGATGCAGTTACTTAGAAGGTTCTTTAAGGTCAACATTTTGAACTTTGGAACCTTCACTTATTGATTTAAAAATGAAAGATCAATATCTGGTCTGTAAAAGGCATATTTTTCAGTACTAAAACATTCTGGACTAGAAGCCTTTGTCCATTTGATTTCAAAACACTGGTTCTATGACTCCATGGGTGTGTAAAGAATGAACGACCTGAGGAAAACATTCTGTTTGGTTCAGATGGCGGGGAGGAAGTCCCCTGAAAGGAGGTTTTTGTATCCAGAGCCAAGTGTAACCCTTCTGTATCCTTTTTAACACTAATGCATTCAAAACAATCTTCTGTTAAAGGGGACCATTGAGGGCTAATTTTTGGGACAGCTTTGTAGAGATATTGGATTGGGGAGAAGGAAGAGGGTAAAGAATGTTGGCACAGTTATCCTGAGTAGTTGATATGTTCCATTTTCTGAAAAGACTAATTTTTTTCTTACCCTCAAGACATTTCTTTTTTTGCATTTTGTTTGCCAGAAAAAGAATGGGTTTGTTTATTTGGCTTTTTTGTGTAACAGGAAGGCCTATAAGATTTATATTGGGGAACAAGAACTATCTTAGAAACTCCATGAAGTAATTTCCCTCTTTCATCATATTATTTGCAAACATGAGTAGCAGTAGAACCAAACAATACTTCCTTATCTGAAGCTGAATCAAACATTTCAGACTTCACCTCATCAGCAAACTTATGATTATGTACCCAAGCGTTTCTTCTCAACACAGTAGAATTAGCAGTGGCCCTTGATACGGTATCTACACAATCATATATGCACTTCAAAAAGTGTTTAGTAACCTGAAACCTGGTAGAAACATGTTGGCTCATAAAGAGCTTTCTTCTTTATGAATAGCAGAAGCCAGTGACCTCAGACTGTTCATATATATATATATATATATATATATATATATATATATATATATATATATGTGTGTGTGTGTGTGTGTGTGTATACACGTATATATATATATATATATATAGAGAGAGAGAGAGAAAGGGAGAGAGCATAAATTTCCACATATTTGCATGGTAATCCACAATTCTGAAGGCTGAAGTGTTAAGAGGAAAATATTCTCTTACCTATATGGTCCAACATTTTACCCTCTTTATCACCAGGTGAAGGGTTTGCATCAAGTTCCAGCCTGTTGGCAGTATGGGACGCAGATGAAATGACAGTTGGATCTCACCTAAGGTGAGAGAAAAGAAACGTATTAACCTGAGGTATCTTACACAGCTTATCTGTTTTTCTGGGGGTGGGGGGGGGGGTGGGACGATGGCTGGGTAGAGGCAGACCTCAACACATCCTCCAGGGATGGTAATCTAGGAGACATGGGAGAGGAATGAGGTATATCTATTTGTAACATATAATATATCCTCAGTTCAGTGGGAACATCTATTTGTTCCCATAAAAATACCTCATTCATCATGACGATATTCTGATTAAAAAAAATTCCACCACAGGAAGATAAGAATTAAACTTTTCCTCACAATCACAGAGTTGGTGTTGGGACTGTGTAGCAGAATAAGTTCTGTCTACGTCAAAATGAGAGTCATCAGACCCTGTTTCCTCATGAATAATTTTATAGGGAATGCCATTTGTAAAGGCTTCTGGATACCAGGATTTACTGCCTGTAATGCCCACCTAGCCAAGGTAAGGAACTCAACTTTTTTAACAGCAATAACTTCATCAGAACAATTTTTTAACTTTTTGTTTTTTCTTTAAAGCAGTTTCAGCAGAGGAAGGCCGAACTGAAGGAGGAGCATGTGCCCTGGTCTGATAGACTCATGCCTCGGTTACCCTGAAAAGAATCAACCTGAGTGTCTCCCAGAGCTAGAGAGGATGGTTCTCACATGCCTGTATCTGACATTGCAACAGCTGAAGGGAACATGACTGACCCCTAGGTCAAGCTAATTGAAAGGACTACAACAGAGGAAGCTGGAGAGGTTAAGTGACTGGTCTGAGGAAAAACTGATGACCACTGCAGGTTCACCCACTTCAGGCAGAGGCATAGACTAAATCAGTGACAATGGCAAGGTCTCTTTGGTAAGTATTTTTTTCTTTTTAGCTACTGCACGACAAGAGTAATCAGAAATGGAGTAAGTATCCATATTCTAACCGGGGAGGAAGCACCAAAAGTGGTAAAAGTAGCTATAATGAATCATATTGAAGGTTAAGTTCTCACTGATGGTTCATAAGCAAGACACTCTTCACTCACAATACTTTCACAGTCCTTTATCTTAGAAAAAGTAAAAACAGAACACAATTCCCCTGTCAGTACTGTTCAAACATTCTCACAGACTGACAGAATCAAAATGGCATGTAAGTTGGTTTGGGAAATAAAGTAGGCAGACTGATGACCTCTTTGAGAGACATCTTACTGCCATTTTAGGCATGAAAGAGAGTCTCTGTCCTTGTGGAAAAGAAGAAAGGGGGGAACAGCCATGAGTGCCTATGACTCTGAGGCTCTCCTAGCAGAAGTGAGAGCCAACAACAAAATGGCTTTCCAGGTGTAGACTTTGAGAGTAGAAGAAGTAGTTGGCTGAAAGGGTGCCAGAGTGAGTTTTTCCAGGACAAAGTTGAGATCCCAAGGAGTGGCACAAGTTTTCTAAGAGGGTTTAAGTGCACAAATCTTTTAAAAATTGTTTGACATCAAGCCTGGACATAGACTGATTGAGGGAAAAACCAACTGAAATGACTGAAATCTGGATTTTAACAGAAGAATAAGTCAGAATGTTATTCATAAGCACAGCTTATCTGTTTTTCTGGGGGGGGGGGGTGATGGCTGTGTAAAGGCACACCTCAACACATCCTTCAGGGGTGGCAATCTAGGAGACATGGGAGAGGAATGATGTACATCTATTTGTAACATATAATATTGTTAGTTTGAAACCATTTTGAAAATCTCTCCCATTTGGCTATGTAGAATTTCCAGGTGGAGGGTCTCCTTCACTCCTGAAGAACCAGAAATATGTCATTATAAAATTGGTGTCTATAAGGGATCAGGATCCTATCATCCATACGGTTAGGTTGAGAGATGAGAGGCTGGGGTGAAGCAATGAGTCCTTCTACTGTATGATCAGGTCCACTTTGTGGGGTAGCTTGCGGTAATTGCCCCTGGCTAAGTGATGGAGAAGGGGGAACCAATGCTGATTTGGCCAAAAGGAAGTCACCAGTAGAATTTACTTTTTTTTCTTTTTCGATCTTTAGCAGCACTTTTAGTATCAGAGGAAGTGGAGGGAAAGCATAGAGAAACGTCCTTGTCCACTGACAGGATTAATGCATCTGTCCTCCACACCAAGAAGAAAGGTGTCCTGGTACAAAAGAAGGGGAGCTGTTTCTTGCTCTTTAAGGCAAACAAGTCCACCTGTGGCATTCTAGACACCTGTGGACTATGTCTAGGAAGATCTGTTCGTTGAGCATCCATTCATGGGAGATCTTCACAGTACCTGCTGAAAGAGTCTGCCATGACATTGTCCTGGGACAGAATGTACACTGCTTGAAGGGAAGACCGTCACAGTGACTTACCTGTAAATGGAGGCCTCCTACATCTGTTGTTTCTCTCAGGTTTTTCAGGAAATCTTTTTCTGAATGCCTTCTTGTGTTTCTGAGAAGGCCTAGCTCCCTTCTAACACAGAAAGTGGGCTTGGCTGGGCAATTTCTCTGGTATCTGGGCAAAGAGGTAAGAAGGATTTGTTTGCAGTCCTCCACAGTCTTACCTTGCTCCTGCAAAGTTTTGAATAAGCTAGCTGCCTGTGGTCCAAACAAAAGGTCCCTGTCAGGGTGGGAATGTAGGAGTTTATCCCTGAAATCTTCAGGGAGGGGCTGATTACACAATTAGGCGCATCTATGAATGACTGAAGCAGTAGCAGTTGGTCTGGAAGAGGCTTCAACAGCATCATAGCTGATTTTTATACTATGCCTAACCACTTCAGTGGCCTTATTTACCAAGAATGAAATTTGTTGCATGGAGTCTCTACCTGACATATCAGTCACAGCCCTGTTCAGATTGTTAAGAATAGATAAGAGATATTTTGTCATTTGGGTCTGATAATTAAATTGCCCTGAAGGCCAGGGTAGGAGAACTATAGACCTTTTTTCCCCCAACTATCCGTACCCCTACCTTTTGGCAACAGCTTTAGAAGATTTGTCTGAGGATTGGGAAACAGCTGAAAGTCAGCTATAGGATTCTTAGAAACTTCAGATCATCTGGAACTTTGTAGAATCTGTTTGGCTTTTTGGGAGCTGGGGGCTGAAAGTCTGGAGCTACGGAAGTGGATGTTGGATGTGAACGTGTCCAGTTCGGCCTCTAGGACCGGAGAAACAGAAGAAGGAACTGGACTCCCACCTCTAAAAGGCTAGACTATCTCTTTTGAACATCAGAGATTTGCTTAGACTCCCACACAAAATGTTTAATAGCTCTTTGAAGGATGCCTCTTCTACAGAGGAATCAGAAGAGAGGGAATCCTCACCTGAGAACAACTGATCAGGAGAGTGAATTTGAGAGAAGTAAGCTAAGAAATGATCATCAGAATCTGAGGCCTCCTCAGATGAAGAAGAAACAAAAGATTCCACAGTAATATTTTGTGGAGTAAGAGAGGAAGTGAAAAGGAAGGAGGTTTAAGAGCCATAATGGACTTGGAACAGGCCCTGAGAAAAATCCATGCACTCCTTCTCCCTAGGAGGAGGAGCAGAAACATGCTTAGTCTTTTGTTGTGTTTCTTTGGGGTGACATCTGCAAGAATCAATTGCCTCGGTTTAGAGGTAGTCTGAGGTACAGTCAGATATACCTTGGGCTCTGTAATGTTTGTGGAACAGTCAGAATCAGATTGGGCAGGCTAATTCTCAGGTTTAGGTCTTTTGAGTTCTTTCTTTAGAGCAGAAGGTATGTCAGGTATGGAGTGTTCCGCCAATTTAGACTGAGTCAAATGCTTTAATCATTGGGTCTCTAAGAATGTGTTTGATGATGCCAAATGGGAACACAATGTCTTGACAACAAAGGACTGGCAAAAGGAGCAAGATTTGTAGTTATGTTCTGCACCTAAGCAGAAACAACACTGGGTATGAACGTCTGCAAGGTATATGCCTATCACACTATCACTTACCTCCTTGGCTGACATCTAACAAAATCACAGAAACAGTTTAAATGAATAAGAAAGGTTCCCCAATGGGGGACTTATCTGACTCGGAGAAGGCTTACATTACAAATGACCACGCAAAGATCAGACCGATGGGTGCAAGTCCTGCATATGGGCTGGCGGCGAGATATTCTGTGAAATTATGCTCATGTGTCTAGTTATGTACCCCTACACTTGTAAACTGAGGTCATACATCGGATGTATGCTTCTGGGAAGGTTTATGCTTTGGCACCCTAGCCTAATGTCAGAGGTAAATATCCCTCTGTTTGGAATACAGAAACAGTGATTTCAGTCAGGATATATACTGAAGAAAGCTTCACTCTGACTGCTGATTTCCCTCCTTGGGATTAGCCAATCAGTAGTCACAGTAAAGAAGTGGGAGGAGGGGAATCAGAGCTTTTTGAAACTTGTTGGTTGTTGATTCCTAGGCAGGAAACAACCTATATAGCCTAAGGGCTACTGCAGCAGTGGGAATAATGAAACTTTAAACATTACATTTTTATCAGCACAGTTTAGCAACTTCTATATCTGCCCTGTACTGCTGTATTAAAGGCCACAGGAATTTGGCTGTGACTGAATTCTGCAAGGTAAGGAAAATGGCAGAGCATGG
Organism: Protopterus annectens; assembly: GCF_019279795.1. Taxonomy (NCBI): domain Eukaryota; kingdom Metazoa; phylum Chordata; order Ceratodontiformes; family Protopteridae; genus Protopterus; species Protopterus annectens. The sequence goes on from NC_056746.1 coordinate 656,367,768, forward strand.
GGTATCCACAAGTGAGTAAGCTATCACAAGATGAGAACATTTGCGATGACAAAAATGATATGGTAAGCTAAATTAGGTATGTATTCTTCCCTTTCTCTTATCCAAATGCAGGTTTGGGAGTGTTCAAACCTAAATGGACTGTGAATTTTGACTGGGAAGTATTTAGCTCAAAACAATTCTTGTTTGTATCATAGGTTCATAGGTTCATACTAGGCTATCTGCCCTGGGGCATTTATAAGCCTAGCCTGATTGTGTTTGGCTTATGCCACCCCTTGATTTGAGTATACTGTGCCCTTTTTAAAGTTTAGTTTACTGTGCCTCTGTCTAATAGTGACACGGAAGTAATCCCCGGGACAAACCTACGATCCCCCATCCACTCATCAAGATTCTTCTTGAAGAGGGTCAGTGAGGTGCTCTGCCTAACATGAACTGGAATTCTATTCCAGAGCGAAGGGAGTCTCTGGGTTATGAATCTGTCCCTCCAGCATGTTCTATTTATTTCTGTGCTGAGGTTCAAGTCCCTCGAGTGCGTGGCTCTAAGGGATTTAGATTTACTGAGGTGGAGCATGTCCATTAATTCTGGGTTGGACATAGCTTTATATGTCAGGCATAGATCGCCTCAGAGTAGGCGGTATGCAACTGAGTAGAGCTGGAGTTTTTTTAACCGAGCAGCATATGGCATCTGTTTGAGTCCCTTGATCCTCCTGGTGAGGTACTTTTGGGGTCTTTCTAATTGCTGCAGGTGTCGGGTAAGGTACATCCCAAAGGGGGCATTGTATTCTATGTTGGGCCTGATGAGGGATGAATAAAGGAGCACGATTACCTCTCTTAATCTAGATGTGAATCCTTTCATGATGAGGTGGGCTATGTAGAAGGTCTTTCTAACCACTTTGGCAATGTGGTTGTCAAAGGAGAGATTGCTATCAACTTGGGTTCCCAGATCCCTAATTACTTTCTCTGTAGTTAATGGGTTACCACCTATGTGGTAATTTGTGGGCACATTGTTTTTGCCAAAGGGTATGACTATACACTTTTTGGCATTTAGCTTTAGACCATGGCTTTGGCACCAGTTATCCGTCTCTGCGAGACATTTTTGAAGGATGTTTGTGTCAGCTGGAGAGTCAATTATGGTGCCCAGTTTGCAGTCATCTGCGAACTTGGTGAGCCATAGTCCTCCCATGTTGGCCTGTACCTCAGAAAAGTAAATACCAAACAAGAGAGGTCCCAGGACAGAACCTTGTGGGATGCCACTTGTGACCGGTTTCGAGTCTGACATGGCCCCAGCAACTCTGACTCTGTGGGTTCTGTCTTTGAGCCAGTTTGCGACCCATTTTGTGACATAGGGGTTTATATTTAGGCTGGATAGCTTATCTATGATGCCTGGGTGGGGTATTGTGTCAAATGCCTTTGCGAGGTCGAGATAGGCTGTGTGGACTACCTTCCCTTCATCTATGGCCTTGGTGACTGTTTCGAAGAAGTCGACCAGGTTCAAAAGGCAGGATCTGCCCTTGACGAAGCCAAATTGGGTAGGACCTAGTGTCTATAGGTCCCCAATGCCTTTGTTTATGAGTTCCATGATGATCCTCTCCATAGCCTTGCATACTAGGCTAGTCAGGCTTATGGGGCGATAGTTTCCAGGGTCTGCAGAGGCGCCACGTTTGTGGAGTGGGACAGCTGTTGCTGTACGCCATTCTTTGGGCACATATCCTGTAGTGAGGCTGAGATTGTACAGCAGTTTTACTTGAGGGATTAGTTCTTCTTGGAGTTCATGTAGGACACAACCCGGGACACCATCTGGTCCCATGGAAGCAATGTTTTTTGCTTTGGAGAGGGCAGCCTTCACCTGAGCATCAAAGATGTTTGGGAGGCTGCACTCTGCCGGGATAGATACTTGCTCTTTTGGGGTGGAGAAGTTTGCACTGAACCTGTCTGCCAGGATATTGGCGATGTCTGTGGGTTCAGTGTATTTTTTGTCATTTAGAATCAACTCAGAACAAGTCTGGGAGTTGCATCCCAGGTTCCTAACATAACTGAAAAAAGCCTTATGATTGTCTTTAGTGTCCTGTGCAATTTTTATCTTGAAGCTGGCCTTGGAGGATTTTATGAGGGATCGTAATTTTTTGCTAGTACTGATCAGAGATGCCTTCCCTTTTAGGGATTTTGCTCTATCATGTAGTAGCTTCCTCCTTCTGTTGTACAGTTTATTTATGGCTGGGGTCCACCAGACTGGACGCCTACCTTTGGATGACTGGGTCTTGATTTTGTTTGGGATAGCATGATCCATGCATTCCTGGAGATGTCCGTAGAATGCATTTATATAGGATTCTGCAGTTTGGGCCATAGTTTCCACTGGCTCTGGGGCCTTGAAGGATTCCACTTTGGCTTTGAGAAGTGTGAAGTTCGCTTTTGAGAAGTTTTTCACTGTGGTTTTCTGGGCTGGGGGTGGGGTCGGGATGTGGATATCCAGTGAAATTAATTTATGGTCTGATCTTACCAATGAGGGATATACTTCTGGTATGGAGCATAGAGTCCCCATGTTGGTAATTATCAGGTCTAGTATGTTTTCTCCTCTTGTGGGAGTGGTGACTAGTTGTTCCATAGCATTTGAGTTTATAAATTCCAGGAACCTTTGGGCTAAGGTGCTGGGGCTTGAGTAATGCTTCCAGTCTATGTTTGGGTAGTTGAAGTCGCCCAATATAATGGTGTTCAGAGAGATCTTCATGTTCTCCAATGTTTTCAGGAAAACCGAGTGGGATTCCTGACTTTGAGAGGGTGGTCTGTAGGATGCTATAAACTGAAAAGCAGTCTTGCCCACTGTCAGTTGCACATGGATGGTCTCCGATACTTCGTGCAATGCCACTAACCTGGAGGTGTGTATATCCTTGATAAATATGGAAACTCCCCCTCCTTTTGCGGGTCGGTCCGGGTTTTGGGGTCGAAAAGCATGATATGAGGTATAACCTGGTAGTGCTGGGGTGCTCTCTGGAGCCTTGAACCAGGTTTCTGTCACTGCACAGATGTCGATGTTCTCCATACTGAGGAGAGCTTCGAGTGCATGCATCTTGAGGTTAAGACTTCTGGCATTTAGCAGCATTACCCTTAGTTTCTTGTTCCTTGTGCTGTCTATGGAGGTGGGTTTGACTTTTGAGCCTTGCCTAAAAAAGGCACTATGGGGGTGGCAAGAGCCTTTGCCAATATCCGAAAGCCCAGGGGTGACAGGTGCAAGCTGTCCCTAGTGAAGCAGCGTGGCTTGTCGAGCATGTCATCCCAGACTGACAGACACTGGATCCCCTTTGAATGACACCAAAATTTTAGCCAATTGTTAAAATCGATCATTTTGTCTTTATACTGTGGCATCATTCTAGGTGAGGGTAAGATGCTGCTGAAGGTCAGGGTCATACCGGCCTGGGCTACATGATCAGAGAGCTCCTCTATGTCTCTTTTCATGTAGTCGAGGGAGGTACGTCTCAGGTCATTCATGCCAGCATGTACAATGACTGAGTCATATTTGTATTTGCTTTGGAGTGACCTGAGTGCTTGCGTTATGTGGTGGATCCTATCGCCCAACAGGCAGCTCACTGTGACCTTCTCTTTATTCAGCCTGGTGAGCGGGACGTCAGTGTGTCTGACAATAGAGTCACCTATTACAAGAGTATCAGGTGCGTTATTCAGCCTTAAGGGCTGTGACTGCTTGGCACACTGACTTTGTGTGCTATGTGTTGTACGTGTTTTGTTTTAGGGTAGCATTTGCTTGGATGTCTGCTTTGGAGGTCTCTGTTGCTTAGGTAGATTTATATTTAGAGCCTCCAAGTATGTTTTTGTGTTTTTATGTGTTTGGTTCGCTGTTGTGGTGGGACTATGTGATACTGGAATTGTGTTGTGTGAGGTTACCTTCTCCTCCTGACTGGTTACACCAGTTTTGAGATGAGAGAGCTCAGCCTCCAGTTTGGCAATATGGTTGCATCTCTCACATATATTGGAACCTGTTTGGAGGAGGAGAGGGTTGTCCGTGTACATGAGACAGTTGTAACATTGCCTCAAAATTCCCAGATTCACCAGCTGGACTGGAGAGGAAACCATTGACTGACCTTTGGACATGCTAGAGTAATATAGGGAACTGAATTAAAATGGACCAATAGGGGACAAGGTAATCGTAGAGAGTATAAGAGGAAGTAGTGCTTATGGTTTATTAGTACTAACTTGTAAAATTACTTATTTGGTCCAGTGAGGGGCCTTAGAATGAGAATATGGTGTTTACTTTGAGAGATAGAGCAGTTCTAAGGGAAAAAGTGAAGAGCAGACTTCGTGGAGCCAGGAATAGTTTAAACCCAATTAGGTGGCGCTGCCCGACGTTGCGCTATGCGCAAAACCGCTCAAAAGAGGGTTTTAAGAGAGGGAGATCAAGGAGTTAGGAAATGACCCAAAATGGCCAATAAAACTACAGTTTCAAGGCAGTAACCACTCCCACAGGGGCAGGCAGGCTGCTCAATGTTTATCACTGCCACTGATGAACACAGACACTTCCCTTTAGCCCAAGCAAACAATGGCCACCAAGAAACTTACAAACAGTTCAGAAGAGCAAATCTGTAACTGAACTTTTTTAAATCTCAGAAAAGTGGGAAAAAAGCAAGATTTATTTGTTTTTTTGTTTTTTTTAAGGAAAGCAGAGGTTAGCAGGTATCAACAAGTTAGAACAGTGCAGTAAATGACCCCACACTTGAGTGCTAGACCAGAGACAGATAAAATACACTTCATTAGATTTTTTTTTCGACATTAATGTTCATTACCTATACCTAAGCATGTATCAGCATGAATAATCTGAAAGGTAAATCATGAGTATCAAAATGGTAAGTAGTAGAGCTGAAAAATTCATCAACATTAAGAAGACATTGTTTATTTATTTATTTATATTTATTGACCGGGAGTGTCCGACTGGACATAGGTCCATTTTCAGTGGAGGCTCAGGGAGAAAAGCTCCACAGTTAAAATAAACAGACAGTAGTTGCATTGGATTACATAGCGATTAACAATTTACATAGCAATTACTTAGAACATATTTACAGATGAAGAACAAAGTACATCAGTAGACAACTAGAATCTTTATCTGTGAAGTACATAACAGACATTAACAAATGTTACAATAAGAAGTTCCTGCTGTATAATAAATACTAGGCTTATGAGCATCACTTATGAGCATCATTGTTATTGTAATGCCCTTTTGTTGATCCATAACAATGCCTTTTTCATTGCTATGGATCAGGGAAGCAGTTAGGTTTACCTTCATGTGTGCATATTGCACAAGGGCGAATAGCAATTGTCCGAAAGTCAGTTTGCAAAGTTTGCAAACGCCGAACAGAAAAAGGTTTGAATGTGCAATGAGCGAATGCACAGTGACATTCACTCATTGCACATTCGACATTTTGGGGCAGATTGCACTATAGTGGGGATCGGAAAATGATCCCTTTCCCCACTGTAGTGCAATCTCGGAGTTAGAATATTAAAGTAAGGGGGTGTGGGAGGCTTGCCCCCCCCCCGCTTTACACTTCATTAGATTTTTTTTTCGACATTAATGTTCGAAAATCAGCAAATCTGCTTTTCAATTTGCTACTTTTAGAACATTTAAAACTGTTGCTGTTTTCATTTTCGTGGTTACAATTCGCTCAAATGAGCAATCGCACCACTGTGATTCGGCTTTGTAAAGGTAAACCAAGCAGTTATATCAATAAAATAAATCTTCAGTGCCTAATGTGCAGTACTGCTGAACCATGTGGTCATTCAAACCTCTCATTAGCTGGACGCTTGTCTCTCACCATGTCAGAATCATGCATTTATATCTGTCCGATCCAGCACAGGTGGTTTTATTTATTTATTTATTTACATTTGTTTACCGGGAAATTCCGACTGGACATAGGTCCTTTTACAGCAGAGGCCTTGGGAGAAAAGCGCCACAGAAAGACATGGTAGATGGGAAAACAATAACAAAGGTACGTATGTAGTATAAATGATCATGGCATGGAGTAATACAGGAGCAAAATCGGTACAATTGAATAGTAAGCTCTAATTACAAACACTGAGAAATAAGAAATAAAACTCAGTGATACAAATTTTCTAGACAGTGACTAGATAATAATAAAAGATAACTAAATCCGGGAAGGATTAACAAGCAGTGAGTTATCTTCAGTTCAGTTTTATAGTGATAGAAAGGATACTCTATCTAAATGGGAAAGGAGAGAAGGGTTGAGGGGGGGGGGTATTAGTCGGGGTTTGGACAAGGACAAAGCCAGTGAGAAATTAGGTGAGATTTAAGTGCAATCTTGAAAAGACTGCAGTAAGGAAGGGTAGTTATGGCAATGGGAAAGTTGTTCCAGAGCTTAGATATAGCGAAGGAAAAAAAGTGCTTCACCTGCTGAGTTTTTGGCTTTGGTGACCTGGAGTAGATTTTTGTTGCAGGAGCGCAGTGGTCTAGAAGAGTGGTAGGGTTTGAGATTTGTATGGAGAGATGGGATACAGAGAGGGTGGTTTACTAGTTTATGAGCAAAGGTGAGTTGAGTTTGGTGTAGGAGTTGTGGGAGTTCAAACCAGTCAAAGTTTCTAAGGGAGACACAATGGTAACTGCAGTAGGAGGCACCAGTGGCAAATTTTGCAATTTTATTGTAGCAGGCTTCGAGTTTGTGTAGGTCTGACTGTCTAAGATTAGTAAGTATGGGTGATGCATAGAGTAGGGTGGAGATTAACTGTGAATTGGCGACAGAGATTCTTGCTGGTTTGGTGAGGTATTGGTGGCTTCCATATAAGGCACCCATTTTTTGTGAACTTTTTTTATTGTTAGTGAAATGTGGGTGTCAAATTTGAGATTATTGTCTATCAGTACGCCAAGTAGTTTTGTGTAGGCAGTTGGTGAAATGGAGGTATTATCCTTGGCTTGAATAGTGAAATGTGGGGTGTTTGGGGTAGAATTGGAGGAGTGGAAGATGAGGAGTTTGGTTTTATTTGGATTGAGAAGAAGCTGGGCATTAGCTTTCAACTGAAGAGAAAGATTCTTGGGTGATCTGTTGGAGTTCTGTTTGAGTTGGGGCTGAGTAGATGAGGGTGGAATCATGTGCATACTGTATGAGGGAGGCATGTTTGGTGGCAGTGTGCAGGTTGTTGGTGAAAAGGGAGAAAAGTAGGGGGCCAAGGATGGAGCCTTGGGGAACCCTGAGAGTAATAGGGAGACGAGGGGATAGATTATTGTCCCAGATGACTGATTGCTGGCGGCCTTGTAGATAGCTGTGGAACCAGTTTATGGCTGGTGTGGAGAAGGAGAGATCGGATACAGCAGAGAGTAGTAGATTGTGTGACACAATATCAAAGGCTTTAGATAGATCCAGAAATACAGCAGAGGAGAGGAGGCCATTGTTTTTGTTATGGAGGATAGTGTTGGTGAAGGAGAGGAGAGCAGTTGTCATGCTGTGGTGTGGTCTGAAACCATGCCGAGTATTGGAGAGGAGGTTACTGTTAAGGAGGAAATTGAAGACCTGTGAGTTGATGCATTTTTCAAGTATCTTGGAGAGGGGGGGGGTGGCAATGGGGCGGTAGTTGGACAGGTCAGATGATGGGCCACCTTTGTGGAGGGGAATGATGTGTGATATTTTCCATAGCGTGAGTACACAGGATTCAGATATGGAGAGGTTGATTAATATGGAAATAGGATACGCTAGGACATCAGCTGCTATCTTTAGGTATTCAGCGGGCAGGCAGCCGGCTGCTAGTTTTGTGGGCTTTAGTTTTGTCATGAGTCTTTTTATGTAAGAGGTGGGTACTGTGGAGAGAAAGAAAGTAGGGAGGGGTGGTTTTGGGTTGGGTGAGGGGGGAATAAAGTTGTTCTGGATATAAGGCCAAACTTAAACTAAAGCTAATGAGTGAAAATGGGATATTTAATCAGAACTGCAGGTTTAAGATGAATAGATGCCGAACTGCTAATCAACTATGTTTCCCACAGGTGAAAGTCATGTTATGCATTATATTTGCAGTTAGAATATGAATTTAAATGTATTTAAAGTCATGCTATGCATTATATTTGCAGTTAGGATATGAATTTAAATGTATTTAGAAATTAAGTTTAGATAGCTCAGCATGGATAAACACACTTAGGATTATACTGTGATGTTTTAATATTCTTACTGATAAATTAATTTATTCTATACTTTGCTATATGCTTATGAATATAAAGTGGCTTTAAGATAACCAAAAAAGCAGAACTGAGCTAATTAATGCAACATAAGCCTAGAATAATAGCCTAGAGTTCATCTGATCAAGGCTTGGTTGGTTAAGTAACCAAACACAGCTGGTAGAATTTCTGTATTATTATGGATCTAAGCCAAAATATTTTACCAGAGTAGAATCACTGCTACTGGTAATCATGATGACACACTGAAACGTATTTCAGTAAGTACAGAAGCTGCAAAAATAATGTGCTGAAAGTCACTTTCTATAATCCTCAAATTATTATTATTTTTTTACAAGGGGAAAATCCTGCTACATACCCACCATACTTAAACACATGTGGTGGGTTGTATATACTAATGGTTGTACAGCACTGGGGTAATAAAGCTCCATCTATGTTGAAAGGGGCTTTCAGTGAATTTACTTTGTGGCACTGGCAGTCACTGAAAGAGTGTTTTAGCAACTGACAGGCTCACCTGACTGTGCAAGACCACAGTATGCTTTAATGGGGGAGTCCTTTACACTATTATGCAACCTAAACCCTCCTGCAGGGTCTATATTACAACGTCGAACTCCCAGGAGTTCAAACATTGTAATATCAAACCGTGAAGTTCAAAACTCAATAATTACGAAAACACAGAACAGCTATTCTTTTCCCCAGGGGAAAAAAATCGCTGTTCTGTTACAAACAAAACACACTTTAAACTTAAACTAAAGTGGGGGGCTTTGCCCACACACACCCCATGGGGGGCTGTGCCCCCCACACCTCCCCTACTTAAATATACCAACTCCAAGACTGCACCACAGTGGAGGAAATAGCAAAGCCCCGAAAACGGCCCACCAATTTTTTTTCCCTGGGAAAAAAATCGGTGTGCCGTGGCTTCGCTATTTTCGTATTTTGGACTTTTGGGTTCGATATTACAGCGTTCACACTCCTGTGAGTTTGAAGTTGTAATATAGACCCCTCCTGCACCCCCTACACACCAACCATACTTATGTATGTCTAGGGTCATATATACTAATGGATGTACAACAGTGGGTAAAGGTAAAACTCCATCTATGCTTCAAGTGCTTTCAGTGAATTTTCTTTACAATACTAGCAATCACTGAAAGATTGCTTGAGCAACTGACAGGCTCCCCAGACTATGCAAGACCACTGTGCTCTTTAGTGGGGACTCCCTTCTATCGTTGTGCAACTATGAAGATAACACATTATACTAAGTATATGGGGATGCGGGTGCAGGCATAGTATGTCCTTAATCAGCAGTAATTGAGCATTAGTGTTATGACTAACCATGTATTAGTCCTTCACAGGGGCAATGTAGTACCCTATAGCTATTTTGGCTATTATTTTTTTTTTCTGACAAGTTGAGCAGGACATTGTGTTGCATGAGCAGCCAAAGTAGAAATGGTAGAGAAAGCAAATATCCTTTTCAGCTGTCTGGTAAAAAGGGCATAGCCCTTCAGGCAACAGAGTCATAAATTAATTAAATATCTTGTGATGACTATAAGAAATAGGAGTGTGAGCAGTTCTCTGGTCGGCAAATACTGTACAGAGCTTGGAGAGAATGATTTTATACCCAGGCATCAGAAGAATGCTAGCAAGAATACAGAAAAGATTCTTCATTGCAGCAAGTGAATGTACTCTCAAACAGGTATCGGCTCCAGATTTAGTATCTCTCATGTGGTTCGGCATAAGAAAGGCATGGTTCTGCAGCTTTCTAATAAACACTGAATCTCCATATTTCAAATTACTGTAACACACCAAAATGGGGCAGCTAAAGCACAGATTTTATTTAGTCTGCTAACCAGTGGCAGACACAACGAAGTGTTTGTGCTGCCAGATGTCTTTCAGGCTTTGAAAGCCAACCCTCCATATGCATAAAATACTTGTCACTAAATGGGTTTTGATCATGAAAAATTTAGTTAATCATTTTATTCTGATAGATCCTGAAGACATTTCTAAAAATAAACACTGATCACTAAACAAATAATAAGGTACTTTCCTTATATAAATGGCTAGTTATGGCTTACCTTCTTGTTATAAGGTTCCAAGCTCTTAATAACACGGGAGATGCCAAAGTCATAGTTCCCTTTAGCACAGTACAACGTTCTGTGGAAAATTTCATGGAGAAATTGTTAGAACTCAATTCATACATTCTGTTAAAGATTTTACCAATTATCACTTTTCTCTTTAGTTGCATACTGTATCAATGAACACAAGGGGTGTACTCTCAAGACAGGCAAGAGTTTCTGTTCTAGGAAGTTATTGTTTAGCTAATATATACTGTCTTAGGAGTGAGTTTTTCAAACAACATTGTAATACATATTCAAAACAGATCGGCACTACTGACCTGAATGCAGTGTATCTCAACAGCCCAATACGCATCACAAAATGTGATATTCTGTGCGGGGCTATGAAGCACAAAGAAAAGTTTCAGCAAGGTTATTGTCATTTGTTTTTAATTTACAGTCCCTTTAAAAATACCTTGAACTGCTTACAGTTAGTGCCCTGGGACAAGCTGTGCCATAAGGAAGTAGGTTATATAAGGCAAAATGTGACAGAACTACACTGTGCGTGCAATTTAAAATATTAGTTTGCAAGGAAATGCAAACCAGAACACTGGCAAACACAGCTAGTGAAATCTGAACAGTTCTAGTTTTCTTTGATTTATGAAAAATAAATATGTTTGATATTACTCTTACATAGATTACTGTTAGCTAGAATCATAAAAAAATGTGGTAAGCCTGTACTGAAGTCACAAAAGATCAGTGTCTGGACAGGATGTAAGAAATACGCAAGTTATGTGCTTAAAGAAATGTTAGATTTCTCTGGTCTCTGTGAAAAACATAAGTTATGTACTTACTGGAATTTTACACTTCTGTGGTCTCTGTCTGGACATTGAGCAACCAACCCACCTTCCCATCCAAAATTTCACTCTCTGAGGGGTCTGTAAGTGGACTTGCATTTAAATGCCTTCCTTTTCTTTAATCCATTATACATAGACGTATGGGCTGAATGTTGGCATACTCAATATAGAGGCTTCAGCAGCAGCAGGGTGTAATGAACAGGGAGGAGCTCAAGCTTGGGAGGCGTTCACTACCATCTTTAGAGTGTGTCAAAGGCACTAGTCCAGATGTTTCAGTGTCCAGACAGACCTCAGAAATAGTTTAATATTCTTCTAGTCTATATCTGGCTGATACATCTCACTAGCAGTATTAGAAAATAGTTGCTGTAAAAGCATCAAGATCATAATGATGACGTGTCATCTGATCATCTTTTTACAGCACATTTGCCTGGTAGCATTAATGCAGTAAACTACAAATAAAAACAAACCCAACAAAACACTTGAATACAGCCCCCCATATTCAATAATGGGTCTTATACTTGTTATATTTCTGCTTGAGAAACATCAAATCACCTTCCTCATAAGACCATATTTCCTAATAATATTGATCACATTAATTTCAAAGTTAAGATTTGTATCTACAGTGATACCTAGAATTCTCTACCTCAGAAGAAACATAAATCTGATTGTCCAGGGTATAAGGATATTTATTATAATTATTACTATACCCAAAATGTAAAATGGTACATTTTCCATTGTTAAATCTCATACCTTTGGTTGTTATCCAATCTACAGGTTATCCAAATAAAATTGCAACAGATACCAATCACTAGTATAAGTCACTGTCCACCATGTCATAATATCACTAGCAAACTTACTTAACCATACAGAGTTAGATTTTGGGCATTCTGGCATCAGTACATCAAATAATACTGGCCCCAAGACTGAAACTTGGGCACTCCTTTGGCTATCAGTCTATACTTGGATTAGGAGTTTTTAATTCTCTCTCTGTAGGTTCTACCTAGTAGTCATTTAGACACCCATTTAGCTACACAGCCAGAGCTATCAAATGGTGTTATATGACTTTTAGTTCTTGCAAAAATGGTTAACTCCTTAACTTACACTTTATACTGATTAAGACACTGTACATGTCAAAATAGAAAATTATGTTTTACCACATCTTGGCATCTTTGTTGTCCATCTTCATTCTTCCTCACAATTAGGTCTCAGATCTGACCCACGGATCCAGCTTGTCCACATTTATCAGACTTGGATCTGACACTTGAGCTCCTCCCTTTACCCACAATGCACTACACCAACCCCAAAACCTCAGATCGAGTTTGCTGATTCACCATCCATTAGATAACAAGGACAGGATACAGAAAAAGGTAACTGAGGCTCAAACTTGGGACATAAGCATCCCACAATCTTCCTTAGATCCTCTAGAAAAATAAGGCAGGGGGACGGTTGGGTGGAAAAGTGAGCACGAATGAAGATGAACAACACAGATGCCAAGTTATGGTAAGACATAACTTTTGAATCTGATGTTGTCCTCTATTCTTCCTCATGATTGGAGTCCCCACCTATGTGATTTCTGGGTGGCCCTCATGGAAGGATGTGCCGGAGTACTGTCGAGCCAAAGGAAGCCCTGTTTTTTTAGACACAATAGCCAATTTATAGTGCACAACAAAGATGTGATTGTTTGACCAGGTGGCTGCCACACAAATATCATCAGTGGAAATCCTGGATTAAAAAGCAAAAGTAGTAGCCATAGGACTAGTAGAATGCGTTCTTGGAGGCTGAGGTAATTCTAAGCCTCTCTGTGAGTAAAGGAAAGTGATGCAGTCAGTGATGCATTTCGCCAGTGTGATTTTTGACACTGCCTGACCTAATTTGTTAGCAGAAAAGGCTATAAACAATTGGTCTGACTTCCTGTGCTGCTTTGTTCTATGCATATAATAAGAAGCTATGTACCTACCATAACGTTCCATGTTAGTTGTCTTCTTCTCACCTTCTTTCTTGCTGGATGGGTTCGGAGCCGATCCTCGGCTCCGACTCGGCCAATACTAAAGCTCGAGAGCTAATTCCACCAGCTCGAGGCTCCCCTATATCCCACAATGCTAGGCGGTAACTACTCAGATCTCGTTTGATAGCTAGACCAAGCAATTCTAGTCTCCATAGTATGGAGAAGGGTAACCCACCTCTATATAAACTAGAGTGTAAGGTATCTCAGACCTAACAAAAGGGGAAATAGAGGTGGTAGAACGTGTGGGAATGAAACTCTTCCAGAGGAAGATCACAAAATGAATTCCTATCGGTCTGTCCAGGCTTGGGGGAAGGAGGGTGGGACGCAAGAAAGAAGGCGAGAAGAAGACCACTAACATGGAACGTTATGGTAGGTACATAACTTCTTAATGTTAAGTTGTCTATCTCGCCTTCATTCTTGCTGGATGGGACAGCGTCCCTAGCACCTTATCCCGGGTGGCCTATCGGAACAGACTCTTGAGAACAGTGGAACCAAAGTTGGCACGGTTTCTGGAGACCATGTCCAATTTGTAATGTGAAATGAAGGTATGAGGAGAAGCCCAAGTGGCTGCTGCACAAATGGAATCTATTGGCAGCCTGTCCTGAAAAGCTACGGCTGTAGCTAATGACCTAGTTGAATGAGCTCTAGGTCTTGAAGGTAGTTTTTGATGTCTGATCTCATAGATGAAGGTAACTGTAGAGGTGAGCCATCTAGAAAGGGAAACTTTAGTAACTGGAAGGCCTAATTTCCCTTCCGCATACGATAGAAAAAGCTGATTAGATTTCCTGAATTGTTTAGTCCTGTCTAAATAATATCTAAGTTGGCGGTGAACATCCAGAAAATGTAGCTTTTGTTCCGACCTGTTGGAATAGTTAGGGAAAAAGACGGGGAGATCAATCATTTGGTTTAGGCTTGTTTGAGAGGAAACCTTAGGTGAAAAGGATAGATTAGTACGGAGGGATACCCTATCTTTGTGAAACACTAAGTAAGGAGGGCGACTGCACAGAGCATGGAGCTCAGATACCCTTCTCGCTGAAGTTATGGCTACTAGAAAAAGTGTCTTCCATGAAAGCAACTTCAGAGAACATGAAGCCGCTGGTTCGAAAGGGGGAAGGATTAAGGATGCCAGAACCAAGTTCAAGTCCCATTGAGGCGGGGGATCTTTGATTGGAGGTTTGAGAAGAAAAAACGCCTTAAAAAGGCTTTGCAGAGCTTGTGAGCCATGATGCTAGACTCCGAGACACCTACATGATAATTAGATATAGCAGCCAACTGAACTCTAATGGTAGATGAAGAAGAGCCTAAATGAAAGAGTTCTGCTAGAAAGTCTAGAATAGACTGGATAGGTGCAGTGAAGGGATCTATATTTTTTGATGTTGCCCAAAAGGAGAAGCGTTTTCATTTGCTATTATAAATCTTCCGGGTAGAAGATTTATGAGAGGCTATCAAGATATCTCGGACCGAGCGAGATATTAAGGGAAGCCTGGCTAAGATCGGAATCGGAGAAACCACGCTGTGAGGTTGAGAGAATGAAGAGATTGGTGCAGCTGGCCCGATTGGTGGGTCAACATATCTGGCACTGGGTCCAGATGCCAAGGCTGCTCCAAAAGGTAACAATGAAGGAATGGAAACCATATTTGTCGAGGCCAGTAAGGGGCAATGAGGATCATTGTCACTCTCAAGGCGATGGCTTTCTGAATTAGTTGAGTTATCAGTGGAAAAGGGGGAAAAGCATACAGAAGTTCCCAGGGCCAATCGTGGACTAGAGCGTCTCAGGTGGGATGGCCTGGTAATGGGAAGAGAGTGAAGAAGTCGTGACACTTGCTGTTTTGGGGAGTAGCAAAAAGATCGCAGCAAGGCTGGCCCCATCGTTGGAACACTTCTTCCAGTACTGATTTCTTCAGAGACCACTCGTGGGGCATGAGAATTGCCCTGCTCAACTTGTCTGCAATCACGTTGGACTTCCCGGGAATGTGCATTGCTACCAGAAAACGCTGAGAAGAGATCGCCCATTGCCAAAGTCTGAGTGCCTCCTGACATAAGGGGTATGATCTGGTTCCGCCTTGTTTGTTGATGTACCACACTACAGACATGTTGTCCGTCTGAATTGCAATAGTCCCTGTGGGAAGAGAGTCGTGAAGGGCTTGCAATGCTAAAAGCACTGCTCTCATCTCTAAGACATTTATGTGCAAGTGGCACTTGAAAGGTTGCCACGTGCCCTGGACTGTCCTGCCCTGATAATGCCCCCCCCCACCCGATCAGGGAGGCGTCTGTTGTCAACGTGGCGACTGGGGGGGGGGGGTAAGTGAAGGGTCTTCCTTGGAGAACCTGAGGTGATGTGATCCACCAAGACAGTTGATTCTTGCATGATTGAGTTATCAATATGGTGTGGGACATCGGGAGCTGTTGAAAGGACCATTGAGTAAACAGCATCCATTGGAGGATCCTCATGTGGAAGTGAGCTAAGGGGAGAAGGGAGATAGCTGCTGCCATGAGTCCTAATACCTTCAAAACTAGTCAGGCTTTGACTTTGTTGCATTGTAAGAGAAGGTAAACTTGTTTGCGGATGTCTGACACTCTCTGCTCTGTAAGTCTGGCTGAAAGATTGAGAGTGTCTAATGTGGCGCCTATAAAGGTAATAGATTGACAAGGCGACAAGGCAGATTTTTCGAAATTTATTGAAATGCCTAGAGCTTGGCAAGTTAGGATAGTGAAGTCTCTGGATAGAAGTAGTTGATGTCTGGTGGTGGCAGTAAGGAGCCAGTCGTCTAAATATGAAAACACCTGGAATCCTTGACGTCTCAAGTGAGCCGCGACCACTGCCATGCATTTGGTAAACACTCGGGGGGCTGTAGTGAGACCAAAGGGCAGGGCTCTGAACTGGTAGTGACTGGCTCCCAGCCTGAAGCGGAAAAATCTCCTGGAGCGTCTGTTCATCTTGATATGGTAGTACACATCCTGAAGATCTATCGAGCACATCCAATTGTCCTGACCCAAGAAGGGTAGAATGGACTGTAGTGTGACCATCCGGAAATTTGTTTTTCTGACATACTTGTTTAAGTTGTTGAGATCCAGTATGGCTCTCCAGTCCCCTGTTTTTTTTGGTACCAAAAAGAATTTGGAGTAGATTCCGTATCCTTGTTGGTCTGCTGGGACTGATTGGATAGCTCTTTTTGATAGCAGCTTTGAAATTTCTAGTGCTGCTTGTTCCCTTAGACTGGGTGGAACATCTGGAAGGGATCCTTTGGGTTGGGATGGAATGTGAATAAAGGGAATTTTGTAACCCTCAGATATGATTGACTGTACCCATTTGTCTTGTGTAAGAGAAAGCCAGGCTTTTGGGTACAGGGATAATCTTCCCCCGACTGCCTCCGAAGGTGGACAGCCGGGCAGCCCCTCAGGGATGCTGAAAGGGTTTATCAGAGAAAGTTTCTCTGCTACCCTGGTTTTGCGGACCTCCTCTGCCTCTAGGGCGGCATCTATTGTTATTCCCCCCTCTGCCTCTAGAGGGGAATCGACCTTGTGCGTCAGATGAGACTCCCTGGGTTTGTTTGCGGAACCACATTTTTCCTCCCCTCTGACCTTTGGGATAAGGCCTAGAAGGGGTAGAAAAACGGACTCCCACGGCAGAGAGAGTCTTACCTTCCACCTCGCACCTAGTCAATGTATCCTTCACCTGAGGACCAAACAAGGATGATCCATCAAAGGGGGAATTGGTGAAGAACGCCTTGAAAGGGTCCGCAAAGTTGCACAGCCGCATCCAGGCGTGACATCGTAAGGCAACGCCTGTGCCTGCGGCTCTACTCGCCCCATCCGCAGCATATGAGATAAGCCGCATGGAGGAGTTAACGATGGAGTTCAGGGTTGCCAACTGGGAGTTCATTCTGTCTTGGAACCCCTCAGCTGTTGGATCCTTTACCTCTTCACTCATATCTTTGAGTAAATCTCTCTGGAGACGAGTGAAGTGACATAAGTAGTTCAGCGACCGCATTGAAAAGGTCGCTGATGAGAACATCTGCTTACCGTACCTGTCCATGGTCCTAGATTCCTTATTAGGAGGATGGACAGGTACCGAAGGATCGGCTAACTCCTTCTTAGTGGCCGCGGCCACCACCATGGCATCGACGGGGACACCTTTAGATAAAAAATCTTTATCTCTAGGGGCAGTAATAAACTTAGATGGCCTCCTCGGGGTGGGTTCCACTGAATCAGGAGCCGTCCAGGCCTTCCTTGCCACCACTTCCATAAGGGGGTCAAAGGGAGGGGACACTCAGGAGGTAGAAGGGCGAGAGCCGAACGCCTCAAGGTACACTGACTCATCCTCTGAAGGGTTAAGGGCTGGCCAGTTCCCCCTCTGTTTCAGGATCTCAAGGATGTCAGCAAAGGAGACATCCTCAGAGGGGGATCGAGGGGAACCTTCAGATTCCTCTAAGTCAGTGTCAGAGGTGATAGACTCAGGGGAGTCAATGTGCTTCCTCTTGCACTGCCTCTTTCTAGGGGGTTCTCCTACCGGGTCAGGAGAGGCCTCGGAAGAGGAGGAAATTTCCAATGGGGAAACTTGAGGAGTTGGCTCTCTGTGGTCTGAAGCAAGGGGGTGGGTAGAAATCACCGCAGGCACTGAGGATGGAGGGGCTGACAGAGCCGACTGTGGGGCACACACTGGTTCTAGCACGCTCCGCATGACCTCGAAGGCACCCCTATCGGGCAAGGCCGGAGGTCCCCGCTCCGAAGAGACCAGGACCCCCCCGGCACCAACAGGGATGGCTCCGAGGCCGATGTTGGAGCCGAACTCATCAGTGCCGAAGCACCAAGAGGGAGAGTGGGGTCGGACAAGGGTCCGATGCCACTCGCCCCCTCGGAGCCGACGAGGGAAGCTCGGCGCCGAGATCCCTCCAAAGAGGAGATCGGAGCAGACGATGGAGCCGACAGGGAAGGTATCGGATCCGACACGCCGACAGTCATGGCTCCGATGAGCCCCGGCTCCGAGCTCAAAGGAGTCGGAGGAGGAACACATTAAGGGACAGAAATAGCCGCTGACTGATGAGTCGGGCTATGAAGCATTTGGGCCAGCGCCTCGAACTTGAGAAGTCTACTCACTACCCTTTGCAAATCGTGGTCAGATAGCCTGGAAGACCGTGAGGAATGCGATCTATGGCTCCGTTTCGAAAGAGGAGGGAATCCTGGTGCCGAGTGAACGGAGCCGATGGAGGGAGACCTAGATCTCTTTCTCGAAGGTTGCTCCGATAAGAGTATCGGAGCCAACTGAGTCTTATCAGCCTCGGCTCCGGCCGGAGCCGAGGTAATAGTATGAGGCTTGGAAACATCGGCTCCAGCCGGAGCCGATGTTGAAGCAGTTTTGATGCTTCCAGGGGACGGCTCTGAAGCTGGAGTTGACTGTCTGGAAGTCTTAGAAGGCTTCCCCGACACAGACTGGGTCGGGGGGACTTCAGGCTTTAATAAACCACGCAAAATCAATTTATTTTTGCGTTCCTGCAGAACTCTAGGGCTGAAACCATGGCACACAGCACATGAGTCCTGCAGGTGCAAAGGTCCCAGGCAATACACACAAGAAGTGTGACCGTCTGTCAGAGACATTTTCTGACAGCACGAGTCACACTTCTTGAAGCCTGAGACCTTGGAGTCCTTAGACATACTAAAGGCCTAAGTAATAAAAACACTCACACACACACACACACACACACACACACACACACACACACACACACACACACACACACACACAGGCCTTTAAGAAAATATTAAATTCCAGTCACACTAAAGGACTAGGAGAAGGAGGGGAAGGGGCCTAAGGCCTAAAGTTAAAGGGGAATAAAGGAAGGGATTATGGGCAAAAGAGGTGAATCGATTCAAGGAAAAAGATAATTAAAACTAAAAATTATACTAAGAAAGTAATAGGGGTCTAAAGATTGTGAAAATAGAATCATTTTTCACTAACCTGCCAGAGCCGGTAGAAAAGCACCTCGTCAGCTAAGCGGCAAACGAGATCTGAGTAGTTACCGCCTAGCATTGTGGGATATAGGGGAGCCTCGAGCCAGTGGAATTAGCTCTCGAGCTTTAGTATTGGCCGAGTCGGAGCCGAGGTTCGGCTCTGAACCCATCCAGCAAGAATGAAGGCGAGATAGATAACTTAACATAAACATAGTTATCTATGAACATCAATGAGATGCAGAATGTACTCTCCTTTGTTGGAAGAATTGGGCAAAAATATCAGTAACTGAACAGATTGGTTAATATTCCTTTCCACTGCTACTTTAGGCATAAAAGAGGGATTGATATGTAGTTAAACCCTGTCTTTATGAAAGATTATATATGGAGATTTGGAAGATAATGCCTGAAGCTCAGAAATTCTTTTCACTGAAGTAATGGCTAATGTCTACTAAAAAGATTGTCTTTCATGAAAAAACTTCATGTCACAACTGGCTGCTGGCTCGAAAGGTCTTTAAGTAAAACTCTGCAGCACGACAGTGAGGTTCCAAGGTGGGGAAGGGTCTTTAATGGGAGGTCTCAGCAAGAATATACCTTTTATAAATGCTTTGCATAATCTAAAAGTAGACAAGGAGCGAGATTGGCTAGCTGTATGAAAATTAGAAATTGCAGCTAGCTGAAGCTTGATGGTAGAGAAAAAACTTGCTCCTTCCTTAAACAGGGTACTAAGAAAAAGCAAAGCACCTGAAACTGGCGCTGAGAAGGGATCAATATTTTTACTTGTAGCCCAGACAATTAACCTTTTCTATTTACTGTTGCAGACTTTCTTAGCTGAAACCTTTTGTGTGGCTAAGATGATGTTATGGAACGAGGAAGAAAGCCTGGTCTCAGTATAGTTGGAAGTGGAGAAACCATGTGGTCAGCTTGAGGGCATGAAGACTGGGGTGTTGCAATCCTGACGGGTGAGAGAGGAGGCCCTGTCTTGGCTCCAGTATCCACAGATGATATTTCAGATGAGACCAGAGGAAGGGGAACCATATCTGTTGAAGCCAGGAGGGGGCAATAAGGATTACTGAGCTCTTCAGCTTGCTTGCCTTCTGAAGAAACTTCGGGATCAACAGAAGAGGGGGATAGCCACTAAGGAGACCCTGAGGGCCAATCGTGCACCAGAGCATCCCTCTGGAGCATCCATCTCCCTGGAAGGGGGATCAGAGTGAAGAACTCGCTGCACTTGTTGTTGAGGGGAGAGGCAAAAAGGTCACAGCAAAGCTGACACCAACGATTGAAGATCATGTTCGCTACTGACTGACTGAGGGACCACTAGTGTGGAATCAGGAAAGATCTGCTGAGTCTGTCCACCAGCTCACTGGTTTTCCCCAGAATGTGAGCGGCAACCAGAAGGTGGTCCAAAGATATCTCCCATTCCCATACCTTCAAGGCCTCTCTGCACAAAGGGTATGAATGGGTTGCTCCTTGTTTGTTGATCTACCAGACTACTGACATGTTACCGGTGTGAACTGCAATGGTCTCCAGAGGGACAGCATCCTGAAAGGCTTGCAACATAAGAAGAATTGCTCTCATCTCAAGGACATTGATATGCATCCTGGTCTCCAGAGGGGACCACGTGCCTTGGACCATCTTTCCCTTGTAATGACTCCCCACCCCAACTGGGAAGTGTCTGTGGTCACTGGCTATTGGAGGGGGACTAGAGAAGGGTCTGCCTAAAAAGAGGTTGTCTGACTGAATCCACCAACGAATATGATGCAGATTGATGTCAGTATGATGGGAACAGATAGAGGTTGGTAGACTATAGACCACTGTACTGCTAATGTCCATTGAAGGATCTGCATAAAGAACCTTGTCAGAGGAACTAACAAGATTGCTGCCAACATTGACTCAAGAGCTTGTAAGACTAGATGTGCATGATGGGACGGGTGGGATAATAGTTCACATACTTGATTCCTCAATGTTGTAATGTGGTGAAGGGGAAGAGAAGCTATTTGGTCCCTTGTGTTTAACTGTGTTCCTATGAATTCTAGGTTCTGCACAGGAGTCACACTGGATTTGTCTAAATTTATGGTGATGTCTAGGGAGTGTGAGATTCGAATCAGATAATCTCTGGCTTGGAGAAGTTGGTGCTCATAGGGGCAGTGAGGAGCCAATCTTCTAAGTATGAAAACATCCAGAATCCTTTGAGTCTCATGTCAGTTGCTACGGCTACCATACATTTGGTGAACACCCAGGGGGCTGTGGTGAGCCCAAAGGACAATGCTCTGAACTCAAAGTGATTGGCTCCCAGCCAAAAGCATAGGTATCTCCTCGAGCACCTGTCTATTTAATATGATAGTACGCATCCTTAAGATCTACTGAGCACATCCAATCACCCTTGCACAACAGAGACAGAATGGATTGAACCATAACCAATCAGAACCTGAACTTCTTTACATAAAGATTCAAATTGCTTAACTCCAGTAAGGGTCTTAGGTCCCTGTCTTTTTTGGCACCAGAAAGAAGCAGGAGTAAGTTCAGAATCCTCTATGTTCGGTCGGGACCTCTTGTATAACTCTTTTTTTGCAGCAATTGCTGAATTTCTTGGGCTGCCTGCTCCCTCTGACTGGATGTCACATCAGGGAGTTTCTTGCTGTGGTTTGGAGGAGAAAGGAAAAAGGGAATGTAGTAGTCATTGGATATTACATTTAGTACCATTGAATTGTTTGCCTGTATTACAAATTGAGTTAAGAACAAACTTGCAGTGTTAAAGATAGTACTGCATTTTATTTTTCTGTTTGTTTATTTGTTTCAATGAATATTGTTTTAAAGATTGTACTGCATTTTATTTTTCTGTTTATTTGTTTATCTGAATATTGTAGTCTTTCTGTCTCTCTGCAGTTAGTTTGCCGCCCTCCTTCCCTGTTCTTGTTGTGGTATTAATCTTGGTGGCTTTGGAACTGCCCAGCCCTCCTGTAAATTTGTGTTTGAACACTACTCCTGGGTCCATCTCATTTGCTCACTCAACCGAGTACAGTGAGATCGTATTTTGATTTCAGGCACTCCTACCAGTCCCATCTGTTCAGCTCTATCCCAGTCTAGTGTCATTAGCTCATTCCACCTAATACAGAGAGAACATTTGAGAAGGCCAACCCACTTAGGTCCTTAGCCTTGAATTATCTTCTGTTTCTCCTTTCTCCCTTAAAAAAAAAACTTTGCTTGAATCTCCTTGTGTTCTGAATGAGTATGCTTTTCAGCTGATAAGTATACTTTTTGGCACGTTTTAACTGTTCAGAGTTGAATAAAACAATAATTGAATTCAGTTCTGAATACAGTTTGAATAAATTGCATTTATTTAAACTGTATTTACTTTAATATTGCTACACACTCAAGTGTGCTAACTTGCATTGCACTTGAATTGTTTTTAGTGCTGTTTTAGCTCCTTTTCTGGAAAAAAATCTAAGGTTGTTTCCTGCCTTTCCTGTAACTAGTCTAGTCCAGATACAGATTTACTGTATCCAGGACTGTTTGCAAGCTTCTGATCCTCCCAAGCCTTTCTGTGTTGGAGGGAAGCCTCCTAGCTTATCAGTGGGAGTGGTAAGCACTAAGTAAGCTATCTACCACAAAAGTGATTTCTGGCCCAGAAATTGTAGTTTATTGACTGTTTGGGCAGTTTTTCCATCTCTTTCAACTTTTAGGTCTAAAAGACCATGTTTGAGTTTGTTTCCAGCCTTTCCTGTAGCTAGTCTAGTCCAGATACAGTTTTGCTGTATCCAGGACTGTTTGTAAGCTTCTGAGCCCCCCCCCCCCGTAGCCTTTCTGTGTTGAGAGAAGCCTTCTAATTTATCAGTGGGAGTGGTAAGCACTAGGTAGCATATCTACCACAAATGGAGTGGTTTCTGGCCTAGAAATTGCAGTTTATTGGCCACTTGGGCAGTTTTTTCCATCTCTTTCAACTTTCTGGTCTAAAAGCTTGAGTTTGTACTTTTTCTGTAATTAGTCTGGTCCAGATACAGATTTGCTGTATCCAGGACTGTATGTAAGCTTCTGAGCCCCCAAAGCCTTTCTGTGTTGGAGGGAAGCCTTCTAGCTTATTAGTGGGAGTGGTAAGCAATAGGTAGCCTATCTACCACAAGAGGAGTGGTTTCTGGCCAGAATTTGTAGTTTATTTTCCATCTCTTTCAACTTTTTGCTTTAAAGGCCCACATTTGCACTTATTTCTTGCCTTTCCTGTAACAAGTCTAGTCCAGATACAGATTTGCTGTGTCTAGGACTGTTTTTCTAAGCTTCTAAGTGATGCCAAAGTCTGCTCTTCAATTTTCCCTTAGATCTGCTAGTTCCCTCCTCTCCTACACTTTTATTAGCTTATTAGTCTAGCACTTTACCATACCAGACTTCTTGTGGCAATTACTGTAGCACACAAAAGTGATACCAGCACTAAACTTTCTACAAGGAAACAGCTCCAGTACTTATTATTAATGCCCACCCCTCCAGAAATGTCTAAAGGTCAGTTCCCTGTGCTTTTTCCTATTAACCTGGTGAACTTGGGCAATGTAATAACTGCCTCATGTACACCGACAACCCTCTCCTCTTACCTCCCAACACTCAGACTTGTGAGAGATGCACAAATATATCCAAATTGGAAGCCACTCACTCTCCAGCCAAGACCAGAATTGCTGGTCAAGGGGAGAAGGTCAACACTTGCAGCACACTACATAGAACACATAGCCCTCCAGAACACACACCAGCACTGCCTTCACATAAAAACAAAAAACACACACCCACCTTCATGGAGGCTCTCAATAAAAATCTACCCAAACAGCAGAGACCTCCAAGGCAGAAATGCACTGGACCACTACAACACAATACTAATCATGAGACACATAACTCTACTAAACAGTGTGCCACTCAAGCAAAGCCCCTAAGGCAAAACAGCATGCCCAGCACACTAGTCATAGGTGACTCGATAGTGAGGCACACTAATATCCCACTGTACTGGTTGAATAAGGAGAAAGTAGCAGTCAGCTGCCTGTCAGGTGTCAGGATCCGCCACATAATGCACGCACTCAGGTCCCTCAACAATAGGTACAAATATGACTGTCATTGTACATGTGGGTGTGAATGACTTGAGACATACCTCCATGGACAACATGAAAGGAGACATGGAGAAGCTCTCCGATTATGTAGCCCAGGCGGGTATGACCCTAGCCCTAAGCAGCATCCTACAATCACCCAGAATGATACCACAGTACAAGCAGAAAATGACCGAGTTCAACAACTGGCTAAGTTTCTGGTGTCATTCTAGGGGGATACAGTATCTGTCTGCCTGGGATGACATGATTGACAGACCTCACTGCTTTGCCACAGATGGACTGCATCTGTCAACCCTGGGCTCCCTGATACTGGCCAAGGCTCTTGCCACCCCTATAGTGCCTTTTTACCACCATAACAGCTACAAACTAATACAATCGGTCATGCTGCTCAACACTAGAGGTCTACATCTCAAAATGCACTCACTCGAAGCACTCTTTAAAATGGAGAACATCGATATTTGTGCTGTAACAGAGACTTGGTTCAAGGCAGCAGAAAAGACCCCTGCACTTCTAAGGCTATAACTCATTCCACACCTTTCGGCCCCAGAACTTGGATCGAAGCTCCAAAGGTGGTGGTGTTTCCATATTCATAAAGGATGCTCACACCTCCAGACTGGTAGCCCAACATAATGCATCAGAGATACTTCAGGTGCATCTAACATTGGGTAAGACAGAGATTCAGGTCGTAGCCTGTTAAAGGTCCCCAACAATGTCCCAAGACTCACACTCCATGTTCCTAAGCACCCTGGAGAATATTACGGTCCAACCTAACACTCTCATACTGGGTGACTTCAAAC
Source organism: Protopterus annectens (assembly GCF_019279795.1). Classification (NCBI taxonomy): domain Eukaryota; kingdom Metazoa; phylum Chordata; order Ceratodontiformes; family Protopteridae; genus Protopterus; species Protopterus annectens. Next base: position 656,392,672 of record NC_056746.1, read on the forward strand.
TACCCCTCCATTAACTGGGAAAACTACTCAGGTACCAATACAATTGCTCAACTTTTCCAGGAATTCATTAATTCCAATGCCCTGGACCAGCTCGTTCTTACCTCCATGAGAGGTAGCAACATCCTTGACCTGGTCATTACTAACATGGGTGACTGTTGCTCTACACCAACAGTCAACTTCTCCCTGGTTAGATCCGACCAGAAACTAATCACCTTGGAAATCCACACACCTCCCACTCCCCATCCCCCCGCAAAGGTAACCACCATGAAAAACTTCTCCGAAGCTAAATCTGGGCTCCTACAAACAGAGGTGGCTAACTTCACAGCACCCATCCAAATGGAGAATGGTTGCATAACCGCTGAATCATACACCAATACACTGTACGAACATGTACACAAATGCATGGATCTTGCCATACCCAACATAAACAAGATGCTCTCTTCCAAAAAAAGGAAGCCAATCTGGTGGTCCTCTGCCATAAACAAACTCTACAACAGAAGGAGGAATTTGATGCAGAATAAGGTGATGTCCAAAGACTGGAAACACTCCCTTATCAGCCTCGACAAAAAAGTTGAGATCCTTCATCAAATCCTCTAAAGCTACCTGTGAAAACAGGATTGCAGCAGGTAGTAAAGACAACCACAAGGCCTTCTATAAGGATCTCCACACCAATACCCAGATTTGCTCTGAACTACTGCACAATGGTACCTCCTACAGCGAGCCAACAGATATAGCCAATATGACAGATTCAGTGCCAACTTTATCCCTCTCCTGCCCCCCCAAAGGATCAATCACAATACCAGTAGATTGCCAGCCACCCAATATTACTGCTGCAGAGGTTAAAACAGCACTGTCCAAGGCCAAGAATACAGCTTCAATGGGACCTGATAATATCCCTGACTGTGTTCTATATGAACTACAGAGTGAACTGGCACCTCACCTGTGTGCCCTGTTCAATCACAGCCTCACCTCAGGCTTTGTCACTACCGAATGGCGCACTGCTACAGTCATCCCTCTCCACAAAGGAGGAGTGACTACAGACCCTGGGAACTATCGCCCCATTAGCCTGACAAGTCTGATATGGAAAGCTATGGAACACATCATCATGGACCTAATAAACAAGGCTATAGGGAATTTCCAAACTCTGGATCCCACACAGTTTGGTTTTGTGAAGGGTAGATCATGTCTGCTCAACTTGGTCGACATCTTTGAGTCAGTCTCCAGAGCTGTGGATGAAGGGAAGGTGGTTTCATTCAGCCTACCTTGATCTGGCCAAGGCCTTTGATACCATTTCCCACTCAGGAATCATAGAAAAACTCACTAAGCTAGGCATCAAGCCCTGTATCACTAGGTGGGTTGCAAACTGGCTCACACATAGAACCCACAGTGTTAAAGTAGCTGACTTCAAGTCAGACTGCCGACCAGTCACGATTGGAGTCCCACAGGGATCGGTCAGGGTCTTCTGTTTGGTATCTACTTCTCAGAAGTCCAGGACAACATGATGGGAGTCTGGCTGACAAAGTTCACAGATGATTGCAAGTTGGGAGTCATTATTAACTCTCCAAGTGATGTTGACATCCTACAGAAAGGCCTCACTGAGACTAACGACTGGTGTCAGAACCATGGCCTTAAGCTCAATGTCAAAAAATGTCATCATCCCCTTTGGGAAAAAAACAGTTCCCATGAATTACCACATCAATGGCAGTCCACTGAACACAGAAGGCATTATAAGAGATCTGGGAACACAGGTTGACAGCAACCTCTCTTTTGACCACCACATTGCCACTGTGGTCAGAAAGTCCTTCTATGTGGCACATCTCAATACTAAGGGTTTTGCATCCAGGAAGAAAGAGGTCATCGTCTTCCTCTACTCTTCCCTCATTAGGCCAATCATTGAATACAACACCCCATTTGGCATGTACCTCACTAAACACCTGCAACAACTGGAGAGGCCGCAAAAGTATCTCACAAAGAGGAACCTAGGCCTTAAACACATGTCCTATATGGACAGACTCAAAAAAACTCCAACTATTCTCTGTCTCATATTGTCTACTTAGAGGCGATCTCTGCTTGATTTACAAAGCTATGGCTGACCCAGCTCTGTTAGAAATGCTACATCTAAAGAAATCCCAATCCCTCTGCACCACACGCACCAGAGACCTCAACTTCATTACCACAATCAACAGAACGTGCTGGAGGGACAGGTTCATAACCCAGAGATTGCCCATACATGTCAAACAGAGCACCTCACTGGCCCTCTTCAAGAAAAACCTTGATGAGAGGATGGGGAATAGAAAACTCACCCTGGGGATCACTCCAGTGGCTCTACTCAACAGAGGCACTGGGAACTAGGGTTGGGTGGCACAATGTCAGGGTAATCCTATAGGCTAGGCTTGTAAGGGCTCCAGAGCCATTAGTCTAGTACACACCTATGAACCTAAGTGTGTTCAGACTTCTGGGTGCAAAGGAAGTCAACCCCAGACTGCTTCCAGAGATGGACAATCAGGCAGCAGTTCAGGAACACTGACAGGGCTGTCAGGGAATGTGTCTCTGAAGCCCTGGTTCTGTGGACCCCCTCTGTCTCTAGGGCAACATCGACCACTAAAACCTCCTTCTCTGCCTCTGGAGGATAGCTCCCTGCGTGGGTCCTTGAAAGGCCCTTGGGATTTACAGAATCACATTTTCTTGCCTCCATGCTGGTTCCTCGAAAAATACATCTGACATGTAGAAATTTTGATTCCAATGGCAGAAAGGGTCTTCCCATCCTTTTCACTGTGGGTTAGTGTATCTCTAACAGAAGGTCCAAACAGTGAGGAGCTATCAAAAGGGGCATTAATAATGGAAGTCTTAAAGGGTTCCACAAAATTACAGTCTCATCCAGGCATGTCTCCTTATAGATAGGCCTGAACCTGCAGCCCGTGAGGTACCTTCTGCTGTATGGGAGATTAGCCTCATCATGGAGTTAGTAATGGATAAGTTCCTCCGCAGGCATGGACTCAGTGAGAGAGGCTGAGAGTTCCGTGATCAGCTCTCTCTGAAGCTGGGTAAAATGAGCTAGATAATTTAATTACCACAGTGCAAAAGTGTCTGAGGCATAAATGTGCTTTCTGAACCTGTCCAATGCTCTAGACTCCTTGCTAAGCAGACAGATATTGCCACTCTCTTCTGCCAGTTCTTTCTTAGTGGTCACTGCCAACACAATGGCATGACCTACAGGACTTGTACTCCAGTGTTTCCTGTCAGACAGTGGGACTAGAAACTTATTGTGGCATTTAGGAATGGGCTCAATGGTATCCAGTTCCTTCCATGCCCGTCAGGAAAACTAATCAACCAGCTTGTCCACTGGGGAGGGGGTCATCCGGGACATAGATGGGCCCACCCTGAAGGCCTCCAAAAACACTGACTCCTCAGGAGGAGGAGTCGGACGGACAGACAGACCACCCAGCTTTCTGCTTCACGATCTCTAGAATGTCTCCGAATGAGATATCACTGGGTGGGGATCGAGGGGATCCTTCTCCCTCATCAAAGTTAGATTCTTCAGTTAATGACTCCTTCAAGGAGTCAATGTGCCTCCTTTTGCAAGTCTTCTTCCGGGGACTTACTCAGCGGTGTACTCAGGGGAAGCATTGTAAGAAGGGGATCCTTCCTGGGCTGGAAGATCCCATGGGCTGCTCGAGGTGGGCTGGCTCGAGACAAAATTAGTAGGCTCAATACCATGAACCAAAGGAGATACAATGGTAGGCTGCAGGACCTGAGATGATGGGAAAATACCCTTTCCACTACCTGGAAAGCTGACGGACCCAGGAAAGTCCTCTTCACCTCCCTCAGAGCCAAGGCATCAAAGGAAAATGGCTAGGACTCACCCTGGATTTGTTGCTTCCACAGGGAATCGGCCCTGAGCTGTTGAAGATCGAAGCACCCAGGGGAAGGGACAGATCCAACAAAGATGGAGAAAAACACATTCCCCTGGACCCGGTGCTGAAGTCTTGGTTCTGAGATCCGCTCTGATCTGCAGGGATAGGAACAGGGTTTATCAGGGGCATCATCAGAGTTGAGGAAGGGGGTTTCCCTGGCACCGAAGCAGACACTCTCGTTTGTCTTGAAACCTGTAACTTCAAAGCAGAGGTTCAAATTGAAGGAGTTCTAATGGCATGAGCTAGATAGCTCACTGATCTGATAGGCGATGGAGTCGACACTACCCCATCTGGATCTGGGCCTTGAGGAACTTCCTCATCATCCTGTCCATGTCTGCCTTGGACCAGCTTCTTGAGGATCTGGAAGAAGCTGACAAGTGAGGTCTGGAATGCTTCAACTCAGAACAGATGACAGGTACAGGAGATTTTCCTATATGGCTTGGGGACTTGCTCCAAGTTCTTGGATCCAGAGCCCTAGGATCCAAAGCCAGAGCCTAGGAAGAAGGTGATGACAATGTAATTACCTCCGCCAGATCTGATGAGGACTGTGGATCTGATAAGAGGTAGTTTTCTTCGGATCCATAGAGGTCAGATCCAAAGTTTTCTTTGTCTTATATTCTGGCTCCAAGGGATCTCTTGGGAAAGCACAGAGAGAGAGAGAGAGAGAGAGATCACTTCTTAGCCTCCTTAGAAGAAGAAGCTTTAGAGGTGGTCTGAGCCTCAGAAACAAATGAAGGAAGGAGACCCCTTAAAATAAGTTTGTTGCACCTCTCCAGGAGAGCATGCTGGTTAAAGGACACACAAACTTCACAGGAAGCCTTAAGGTGATCAGCACCTAAACAGTAGATGCACTCATTGTGGGCATCTTGGTTGGGGATCTTGTGCCCACAAGAAGTGCATTGCTTAAACCCCGGAGAGGGTTTGTCAGACATAATTACCAAAAATCAGAACAACAAGATATATAGAGATGGCCTTAAAGCCTGCCAAAACACACATACACATAAAAACTATAACAAACTACCTATCTAAAGAATTCTCCTATGAATGAGAGAGAGAGAGAAAAAGGAATACAGGAACCCCTAACACTCATAATGTTAACAAGGGAGGAGAAAAGCAAGAAATAACAACTGCAGAAAACTGGTTGAGAAAAAAAAAATACTCATCTACCCAACACATAAATAGCTGCTCTAGAGGACAGATCTATGTCCGATCTTTGAAGCAGCAAACAAGAGTTGAGGTTCTGGGGTTGGTGTAGTGCATTGTGGGTAAAGGAAGGAGCTTGAGAGTCGGATTCAAGTCTGGAAAATGTGGCCGAGCAGGATCTGAGGTTCGGATCCAAGAACCAATCATGGGAAAGAATGAAGAGGACATCATCAGATCTGGTCTGTTTAGGACTAATGTTATATTTAAACACCCTGTTACGGGCAAATGTTATAACTTCAATGGGTTAGCAACATGTGCTTCTTGTTATGTTGTCTATATAGCAACTTGTGTAGCATGTTCGTCTTTCTATGTTGGCATGACGACAAGAAGATTGAGGGATCGTATAGTTGAACACAAGTCCAATATAAGAAGACAATGTGAAACAAATGCTTTATATAAGCACATACAGCAACATGGCAATACACATACATTCAAGTTTAGAGTTATAGACATGTTGACTAAAACACTAAGATGGGGTGATATGTGTAATCAACTAGAAGTGAGGGAATATGAGTGGATAGTACGATTGTCAGCAGACACTGAACCTGGTTTAAATGCAGCTGTTTCACTAAAACCAATTTTGGTAAGGCTGCAGCATAATAGCTTGAAATTATTATTTCTTGAGAATTTGGTTTTTGAAATGAGGTTTTTAAATATTTAATAACTCAATGTTTATGTAGAAATTTTCTATGGTGAAATATATGTAAATATATATATATAATTGTTTATATATATTTTTTGTATATTTTTAGATATTAAAAGCAAAGTTTGGATGCTGAGTGAGTGGATGTTGAGTGTCAAGATATTGTACATTTTAATTATTATAAATATATGTATGGTAGAAGTTTGTAATTGTCATTTTATTTAGTAAAAATGTCAGTAAAAATGTATTAAATGTTGATGTAACTGGTCATATGACTTTGGCTGCAGGTCATGTGATGTGTGGTGGGTGTATTTAAAACTGAGTTTACTTGCACCTTGTGTTAATCATTGAAAAAGGGAGTTATCCCAAAAGCTTTGCGTTTGATAAAGGTGTTTTGCTTTTACTCAACTGTGTTCGTGTGCAATGAAAATAAAATTAGCATTTTTTTTCATTGGTTGGTACTAGGCTATCAGCCCTAGGGCCTATACAAGCCTAGCCATAACTATTCCCTGGCTATTTCTTCCCACAATATTTCATAGGTTGGTCACTTCCAAGTCTTGAACCCAGGACCCTATGCACTACAATCACAGCAACATACCTCTACAATATCTGAGTTTTGGGGTTTCACTTGGGACATTCACTTACTGATAGTGTTGTGCTGGACTGTGTTGCTGTTAATGGTGGTGACTCACAGAATGATTCTTAAAAAAGCTTCCAAAGCAGAAAGCATGACAAGAACTAGATCAGAGACTGAGATACTGTAAGCTAACAGGTCAAGTCATTAATTTAATTTCTACTAAATTACCTTTGGTATAGTAATGGAACATTACATATCCTCTTATTACAAGGCTACATTTTCTTAATGACCTTTGATATCAATACAAATATGGAGAAACATACACTCAAGCAAAGGTACTAATATACATTGTTATTATGTAGAGACAAGACATGTTTGAAATGCACGTTTTCCTATTTAAATGATAGCCACATGGGAATTGCTGCTACTAGATGATGTCAGTCTCTTATACATGACTTAAAAATTCCAGTGGCTGTTTCTGCCAGAAGCAAGGGAATTATATTTTCTGAAATGGCAGACATTAATAACCCAATTTAAAGCTTACCAGGTAAAGTTTAAGTCTAGACATAGGGCACGCCATGCAATATTAAGTAACATGGGACAAGTAAACATAAGAGTTTCAATAATTACTGCATGCTGTAGTGCAGAATAAGTGCCACCAATTAAGTAAAAACATATAATGGCAAACAGGATTTAAGAATAACAGATATGTCTCCTGTAAGCTTGGTATGGAAGGATAATGAGAAACAATTACCTAACCTCAAAACAACCACAGGGGAAGTAGCTATAGTGCCCATTACATATATAAACAGTAACTAAAAAAAGTGCAGTGACGTGAGGCAGTCATATTAATATCAGATGACAAACTCCACACTCCACAGTGTGCAATTCAGGTCAATCACTTACATCACCCCAGCCTTTGCCAACACACAGGTAAAATGCCTAAGAGGTCAGTTATTCAGCTGTGTGATATAAGCCATGGTATAGCAATGTGCACCTTCACCATATATTAGTAACACCATGGCAGTAAAGATTGCACAATCAATTTTCATAACCATTTCCATTCTTAGTCTCTCACAGACTCAGTGAGGCTTTACAGGTTGAATGACAGCATATATACCTATGAGTGAGCACAGCTTCCTTCAGTCACAATATAGCACTAAGACAACAAAAAGAAAGGAAAATCTAAGGATCCCAACTGGAAAATAGGAATGAAAGGGCAGTCTTCATAAAAAAAGATAGTGAAGTACAGTCTTTCATCTACTATTATGGTGAATTTCTTGCAAAAATTTGCTGTGGTAATTTCTCTATTTATGTGTTTCTGTTAAATGTGTAGAACTGCATAAAACAGCAGGCTACATATCCATAAGGAGGGTGAAAGACAATCAGCAGATGCTGTAGGACCGAAAGACTGCTGTGACAAATCCTTCTCACATTAGTTTGATGGTCTAGTTAGTAGTACTTGGTGAAGGTGTGAAGAGAAGACGAAGTTACCACTTCACAGATTTCCTCATAAGGAAACTCAGCTAAAAATGACAGCATAGGTAGCATATCCTCTGGTTCAGTCAGTTTTAAAATGATTGAATAAGTGTGTAAGAGATCCATGACAATATTTAATTAAATTGTTATGCCAGTTAGAAATAGCCTGTTTTCATAAAGGATAATCCAAATTAAGAAAAGGTGAATACTCCACGACAATCGAAGTAAGCCAGGAGGATTGTCAACTCATATGACTATAAATCCACAAATATACATGAAAGAAACAACTTCTTTATTGTAGAGAGTAAGCACTTTCGTGTCTCACTGGATGCTTCATCAGACTTAAAATAAAAACCAACGTTCAAAATCACTTAAATACCACACTATTTACATAATAAACCAATGAAATATCTCATATCAAGCATCTGATAAAATAAAGCTATGTCCTTAAAGGTATGTAGCTTGTATGCAGTTGAAAAACACATAGTCATAGAAACCTTCAGATATATCACTCATGAATAAATAACAATTATTAAAAATGGACATAAAAATAGTGCATCTGAAGCTAAAGAGTATATATAAATATTTATTTATTTATTTATTTATTTTATTTTACATTTGTTAACCGGGAGAGTCCGACTGGATACATGTCCATTTTCAGCGGAGGCCCGGGGAGAAAAGCTCCAAGTACATAACAGACATATGAACATTGTTAATGCAAAAAAAGGAAGATAGTTGAGTTCTAAATACAATATAAAGATACATCACATCTTGGGAAAAAAAAACAACAGCAGAATATTAAAAAAAAAAAAACATAGGTCAGTTACAAAGGCGAGGCGCCTTGTTAAAAAGAGGTTAAGGATAGTGAGGTAAGAGAAGGGTAAATGATAGTGGTTAATCAGGTTTGGAACAGGGACATTGCCAGAGAGTATTGAGATGGGGTTTAAGCTTTTTTTTGAATTGTAGGAGTGAGGGTTCTGAGGTGAGCATGGTCGGTAGGGAGTTCCACATTTTACCTACAAAGTTTGAGAATAGAGAATCCCCAGCAGAATTATTGGCTTTGGTAATTTGAGCTAAGATCTTATTGGAGGAGCGTAAAGATTGCAGGTTAATATAGGGGTGAATGATGTTTTTCAGAGCTGGTGTTTTCTCTGGGTGATACAGTATCTGGTGAGCCGTTTTGAGTTGGTTGAAATGGAGTTGGCTGGAAAACTCTAACCACCCTAGTTGCTTCAAGTTAGTGCAGTGGTGCGTTCTAAAGGTGGAATTTGTGGCAAATCTAGCTATGTGATTGTAACAAGAAGCAAGTTTGTTAAGGGTTGTCTTGTTTAGGTTTGTAAAGAGGCGGGAGGCATAGAAAAGAGTTGATAGTAGGTGTGTGCTGGCAATTGTAATTTTAGCGTGAGGAGTGAGAAAGTGTTTTACTTTATAGAGAGAGCCAAGCTTTTTATTGACGGTTTTGATGGTAAGATTGAAATGGGTGTCAAATTTAAGGAGTTATCAATGGTAACACCTAATAGCTTTGTGTGAGCTTCTGGTGATATAGTGATTCCATTGGAGGATGTAAAAGAGTCTTGTTAGTGGGTGAGAAAGTAAGTAGTTTTGTTTTGTTGGGGTTGAGAACTAGTTGTCGACTTGAGAACCATTTTTCTATTAGGTTGAAGGTGTCTTGGGTTGAAGCAGTGAGGTCTGCCAGGTTGGAGGCAGTGCTGATGATAGTCGAATCATCTGCATATTGAATGCATGTGGCATGGGGGGTGATTGTGGGCAGGTCATTAACAAAGATGGTGAAGAGAAGAGGGCCAAGAATAGATCCTTGGGGAACTCCAAGTGTAACAGGTAGGCATGTAGATAATTTGTCCTGCCATAGAACAGCCTGTTGCCTATTGGACAGGTAGGATTGGAACCATTTCAGTGTGGAATTGCTGAGTGATAGTTTTTTTAATGTATGGAGGAGTTGAATGTGGTTCACCATATCAAAGGCCTTGGAGAGGTCTAAGAAAAGAGCAGATGATAGATTATTATTGTTTCTGAAGTTATTGATGGTATTAGAAAAGGATAGTAGGGCTGATGTGGTACTGTGATTTGGCCTGAAGCCATGTTGGGAGTTAGCTAGAATTTTATTTTTGGTGAGGTGTTCCATCAGTTGTTTGTGGACACACTTTTCCATAATTTTGGCCAGGGGTGAGAGTATAGCTATAGGTCTGTAGTTGGTTAGCTCTAGTGAGCTACCACCTTTATGGAGAGGAATAATGTGGGACATTTTCCATATGGAGGGGATGAAGGCTTCTGACAAGGTATGGTTTATGATTATGGAGACGGGATAGGAAATGGCCTCAGCTGCTTTTTGCAGAAACTCAGCTGGGAGAAGGGCAGCTGCTAGCTTAGTGGGTTTTAGTTTTTTAAGAAGAGATGTTATAAAGGATATGGGTACTGGATCGAAGGTAAATAGATGATCTGATGTAGTTGTAGTATTCTGCTGGCATGGGTAGTGGAGTGGGCTGGTTGTTTGTTTGAATTGTGTGGCCAGGGATTGTATAGTTTCTGTGAAGAAACTATTGAATGTGTTAGCAATGTTTACAGGGCACTGTTGTTTGCAAGTTGTTGGAGTGGGGGTGGTTGCCTGGCCTGGGTGCAGGAGCTTGTTTAAGCCTGCCCAGAATTTTTGTGGATTATTAAGGTGTTTGTGTTGGAGGTGGAGGAAGAAGTTTTTTATCATTTAAGATCATTCTTTTAGTTTCATTTCTAAGTTGCCGGAAGGTTTGGTGGGAGTGTGGGTCTTTAGAGGTACGCCATGTGACCCACATCTTGTTTCTAGATAGGATTTTGGATTTTGTTTCCTTAGAGAGCCATGGTGCGGTTTTGGTTTTAGTTCTAATGGACCGTATTGGAGCATGGGAATCTAGAATCTTGAGGAAGGTGGTGTTGAAGTAGATAACTGCCTCTTCAAGAGGAAGAGACTTGAGTATTGTCCAGTTGTGGGCTTTAAGTTCAGTTTGAAAAATGGAGGCGTTGAATTTATTATTGTTCCTGATTTTTTTTATGGTTGTAAGAAGTGGGGTGATTTTCTTGAATTTGATAACATAGGTGAGTAAGTGATCACTCATGTCCTCTGGGTGAGTACCTGCTGAGTACTGGTCAGGATCTTTATTAGTAAGGATCCAGTCCAGGATGCTGTCTTTGTTTTGGGGTTTACCTAGTCTGGTAGGAGTGGATATGAGCTGAGAAAAGCCATGTAGATTTATGCTGCTAGATGGGGAGCTAGATGAGAAGGAATTCCAATCGATGTTGAAGTCACCTAACACTATGGATTCCAGTGGAGAAAGTCCTCTAAGGTTTTGTTATTATTGTTGCCTGGGGGGATGTAAATACATGCTATATTTATGCTTTTATATTTGTTTGGTTGAAGTTTTACAAGTAGAATTTCGGCATTGTTTGTTAGGAGGGGTTGTGGAGAGGCAAGGGAGATTTGTAATGTATTTTTGTAGAGTATGGCTACACCGCCACCTTTACGAGTTATTCGGTCTGCTCTTAGTATATCATACCCTGGTGGGATTATCTGTGAGTCTTTCGTACTTGGTTTAAGCCAGGTTTCTGTGAGACATAGTAGGTCTGGGGAACAAGTAGCTAAAAGGGCATGTAGGTTGTGAATCTTATTGTTTACACTTCTGATGTTTAGATGACAGGTCAGAATATATATATATATATATAAACCATACATATAAATAAAAGCATAAGCATTCAAAAGTGTGTACATTAAAACTTTAAAATACCTATATCATTAAGATAACATAAGTAATTTAATGTCTCAGGGGTTTATCTAAAAGAAATGGCTTCAGTGTAAACCTATCATTCAAGCCATGCCCTTTATCTGCAGATAGCCTAATCATAAATCTAGCTTCCGCCTTTTCAGTATGATTACTAATGTTCCTTAATCTTTCAGTGGCATATATAAATTCTAAAACCATGAACTCAAAAGTATGTGTCATGTCATTTTGTAGAACATGATTAGCTAGGGCGTTACATTCATTCTCTATGTTGATAGCATATAAATTTTCCCTAATCCGTTCTCTTAATGTCCTATTCGTTTTGCCAACATAGAAACATTTACATTTATTACAGAGAGCCAAATAAACCACATTTCTTGATTTGCAATCAGCATAATGGTCAAACTCATACTTAATACCTGTATCTGGATGTACAAAGCCATTGGTATTCATAATAAAACTACATTGATTGCAACTACGACATGCATAGGTTCCCTTCCTGATGGAAATTAACCTATTGGTTCTTCTCTTTTCATAGCAAAGCAATCTTTTTAATGATTTGGTGTTTCTATAACTAAAGCTAGGATTGGATCATACCAATCTTTTTATATTGTCATCCAGTTGTAGTATCCCCCAATGTTTTATAATAACCTTTATTACAGAACTATTACTATTTGTGTAAGGAATTACTATTCTTTACTTTCCTTGTCTGTTTTTTCCACATCCTGTCCCTGTTTCATTATTTCTCTTAATATATGGTAGGCCTGATTCATCATGTTCTATTTCATGTAACACTTTGAGATCTTTAGTGTGATAACCTCTATCTATAAATTCTTGTTCCATCCCTTCAATTGTATCAAAATACACAGAGTCATTACTTGTCAAGCGGGAGTAACACATTGCTTGATTCTTAACTATATTCCTGCGGATGTGTGGGGGTGCATACTATCCCTGTGTAAATGGCATTCCTCCTGCATGGTTTTCTATAGATCTCTGTGGTAATCATCCCCTTCTCTTTCAACAACAGAACATCCAAGAATTCTAATTTATATTGAGATTTCTCACTAGTTAATGTCAAAAAAGCCATCGTACCATTAATGTATGTAATGAATTCTTCTAAGATTTCTAGCTCACCCCTCCATAACAAAGAAACATCATCTGCAAACTTCTTATAGTATTTAATGTATTTGGAGTATATCAGATGTTCTAAAATATATGTAGACTCCCAATATGCCAATACCAATTTGGCATAAGAGTTGGCACGTGGTGTGCCCATCGCTACTCCTGTTGTTTGTAAATAATAGTTCCCATTGAAAGTGAACACACTGTTTGTTAAAACCAATTCTAATAACATGATGATCTTCATAATTTGACTGTTGGTCATCCCTTTTTGTATTAAGTATAGTCTTAAAAAGTCTATACCTACATCATTCGGTATACTAGTAAATAATGAATTCACATCTAGCGTCACCATATAATCCAAATCATTTAATCTCTTGTCAAGATTGTACGGTGCTAAAGTCTCTAAAAACTGTTGTGTATCACATAAGATGGAAGCAGTAGAGTCTACTATAGGTCTCAGTTGTTTTTCCAAAAAAACTGACATACTCTCCATTAACCATCCTTTACCTGACACTATAGGTCTCAAGGGAGGTTTTTTAGATGATTTATGTATTTTGGGAAGGCCTCTAAACATCAGTACTAAGGGTTTCTCAGTCAAAAAATATCTGTACAAACTATCATCAATAACATTACACATCATCATATACAAATCTGCATGCACTGTTCTGATGACTCTATCTAAATCTTACATCGTAAGCTTCTTATAAGTTGTAGTATCTGATAACATTTCTGTGACAGTGTCATTGTAATAACTGCTATCCAATAACACAGTAGCACCCCCTTTATCTGCTGGTCTCACAACTATATCAGTGTTATTCTGTAAAGTATTCAATGCCAACCTCTCATCCTTGGTTAAGTTAAAAAATTCAGGTTTCAACTTATTATTTTTTGAAACAATGCAACTAAATCATTAGTACATGCTTTTTCAAAGCTCTCTAGCAATGTATGTAAGCTAGGTACATATGTTGATGGTTTCCTAAAAATAAGAAAATTATCTTCATTTACTGTACTATTTTCAAATTGCATACTTAGTGCTACATTTCTAGTAAAGCACCTAACATCAACAACTAAATCACTAACATCAATGCCCTGTGAAGGGATAAAAGAAAGTCCCTTACTCAAAACAGATTTCTCACATTCAGTTAATACATACTGTGATAGGTTAACGATTAAGTCCTTGGTGTCGGTCTCACTGTTTTCTTTTGAAATTCGAACTGCTCGTCCGATGTTTTCCTCTTCCTGCTCTTGTATTGTGGGCTCCATACCTGCCTCCCGGTTTCCCGAAAAGGCAGTGGAAAATGGAGATCAGTTGCTTGATCTTCTCCTTGTTCAGGAGTTCGTTCCATAACCTGCAATGTTTTTTTGCGCACAACTTGCTCGTTCTCTGTTGCTATAGTGTGTAATTCATTAGCTGGAGCTTCGGAGGATCGCGCTTCAATTCGCGGTTCTTTTTCAGCTCTTGCAAGTGGAAATGACATCATGTTACCAGAAACCGAGGGGGTTGAATGGTCAAGACACTCATTCAAATGTTGTGCAGTATTGATAGCTGTCACAGTATTAATGGGTCGAGTGGATTCACTCGGCCAAGAAAAGACATTCCCTTTGGAAAAATCGAGGCAGTCTCTTTCCAATTTTCTTTTTTTGGCAAGTAACAGTTTATTGTCTAGAGCAGTTAAGGTGGTCGCTAAATCTGCAAAGAAATTATCTCTTTGTATATGTGTCAAAGCAGAACTTGTACATTGCTCTAGGTTTAAAGCTTCTTTGTGAAGTTCTTCTTCTATGACGTTATACTGTCCTATAAGGAGCTTCATATAACTGTAGCTGGTCTCTAAGTTTAGCTGTTGCCATTTGGAAAGTAACTCAGGGTAAACAGTGCCAAACGTTGGCATTTTGAGAATCCAAAGCCCTCTAGGTACTATTTTAAACGAGATACAGGCTTCCATATGTCTTTTTTGCCATTGAATGTTCTTAATTTTACTCAGAACATCTACTAGTTTCCTCATTAACTGCAGTGCATTAACTTGTATGGTCTGACCTTTTTGTGTTGCAGCTGCTCTGGTTAGTTCACCATATGAAAGTCTTAACAATGGTTTGCTATCCACAGACAATAATTGTTTAAAATCAATAGTATCAGTACCTGTAGTTATAGTTCCATTCGATAATGGCCTGGTTCCTTCTGTCATGTCCCCTGGTGCGGTCAAAAGCAAATAAGTAATGAATATCCAAAACCACACCTCAGGGTAAGGTATCACCTAACAAGTAAATGAAGCACATCCAAAATAAGAAAAGGTGAATACTCCATGACAATCGAAGTAAGCCAGGAGGATTGTCAACTCATAAGACTATAAATCCACAAATATATATGAAAGGAACAACTTCTTTATTGTAGAGAGTAAGCGCTTTCGCATCTCACTGGACGCTCCATAAGACTTAAAATAAAAACCAACATTCAAAATCACTTAAATACCATACTACTTACATAGTCTCAAGAGAAGAATGTCTTTTTTCATGTACTGACGAAGGGTGTTGACCCGAAAGCTTTGCAATAAAGGATTTGGCATGTATAGTATTGGTTTAATTTACAGCATTTATACAGTACCACCAATTTTGTGACTGTGAAGTTATCATTAGCCAGGCTGTTTGGTGCAGTGAAAATTTTCCCCTAACTGCTTCCAGAGGTAAGCAATTGGGCCTCCATTCAGGAGTGCCAGAAGGGCTTCCCAGAGAAGGAATCTTTGGAACCCTGATTACATGGACCTCCTCTGCCATGGGGAGGGCATCTTCCATTAGAACTCCCTCTTCTGGAGGGGGAGTATTCACCACGTGTCCTGAAAAGGCCCTTGGGATTTTTTGAACCACATTTTTCCACTCCTCTGATTCCTAGAGTAGGATAATTGAGGAGTAGAAAAATGAATGCCCACAGCAGAAAGGGTCTTTTCATCTTTTTCACATCTTGTTAGTGTGTCTCTGACTTTGGGGCCAAACAAGGAAGATCTATCAATAGGAGCACTGACAAAGGAAGACTTGAAAGGTTCCATGAAGTCACACACAAGGGCATCCAGGTGTGGTGCCTTATGGCAATGCCTGTACCCACTGCCCTAGTCATTCCTTCAGCTGCATGAGCGCTGAGCCGCATCGACAAACTCGATATAGACTCCAGGGTGGCAAGCTGAGAGACAGCTCCAGCTAGGGTATCCAATAGCTCTTTTATCAGATCCTTTTGGAGTCTAGTAAAGTGTGCCATGAAATTCAAGGACCTAAGGGCGAAGGTCAATGATGCAAAGACCTGCTTCCCAAACCTGTACATCATCTAAGACTCTCTGTTAGGAGAGTGGACAGTGGAACTCTTCTCACCAAGTTCCTTTTTGGTGGCCGTCGCCACCACCATGGCATCTACTGCTAAAACCTTTCCCTAATACGGTTGATCTTTAGGAGCTGTTAAAATTTTATCTGGCTTTCGCAGAATCGGCTCTATGGAATCAAGAGCCTTCCACACCCATTGCGCAATAAGTTTAATAAGGTTATCAGTGAGTGGGGTCACCCAAGAAGTAGATGGGTGAGCACCGAAAGCCTGCAAGAACACAGATTCCTTCAGAGGATGGGTTGGTGGACTTCCAATCACCCCTCTGTTTTAAGATTTCTAGGATGTCTCCAAAGGAGACATCTTCAGGGGGTGACCGGTGGGAACCCTCCCCTTCATTGTAATCTGCGTCTTCCATGACAGATTCTTCTGGGGAATCTAGATGCTTCCTCTTGCAAGTCTTCTTACGGGGTGGCTCCTCAGTGGGAATCTCTGAGGAGGACTCCGAAGAAGAGGGGTCCTTAATGGGAACATCTCGCTGCTTCAGTGCCTGCTGTCCCAACATGAGAGGGGATGGCAGCTGCGGTCGAGAAGGTACAAATATGTGACACTCCAACAAAGATGGGGCCAGCTGAGACACCACAGAGGCTAATGTTTTCTCCATGATCTGGAAGGCAGGTCCCCCCCCCCCCCCGAACAGAGATGGGGGCCCAGAATCGAGAAAACAACCTTGGAACTGGGGTCACATGCCACTCTGAAGGAGTGCCTCCAAAATAGGAACCATGGGATGGTCTAAAAATGTCAGGGGTCTGAGAGCCAAAGATGGTCTCAAGCAAACAATCGGTACCGTACTGATGCCACCCCCCCCCCCCCCAAACTGACAGCCAAACCACGGTCCTGGGTGTCTGTTAGATCCAATGGAGCCAAAGGCATCAGAGCCAACCCTGGTACTGATGAAGGGGCTTCTGTCAGCACCAAAACAGTTGGAACCAAGATAGTCAAAGTGGTGGGCTCCAAACCTGGAAAGAAGGTCAGCGCAGGATAATCTGGGAGAATAGGCCTCTGGTCCAGGAGGGAAGAAGGTCTGCTTTTGAGTGGAAAGACCTCTGGCCGCCAAAAGCTGATCCACCAATCTCACTACGTCCACTTCGGAAAGATGTGGTTGATCGGATCGACATCCCTGAGGGAAACTGGCCTATCCAACAAAATGACTGGGGAGTTGATCTAAAAATGGGTCTGCAGAAGGAGACTACCTTGTTCTGGGAGGTACAAATGCTTCAAACTTCGGCACCATATGCTGCGGAGCAGATGGAGAAGTCAGGACCGAGTGGGATGTCAATGATGCTGGTGCTGAGACTGTCAAGGTCAGCGCCGAAGAGGCAGTCAGTCTCGAGGTAGCCAAGATCAGTGCAGAAACCGTCAGAACCAATGGGGACCTAATTGTCAGTACCAAAGGCTGTTTTTCAGTCAGTTTTGGAATTCTACTCCTCGGTTCTGAAGACATGGATGGAACCAGCGACTTATGAGATTTTGAATCCAGTGCCATTGCTGAGGTTGGCACTGAGTGGTTTATTTTTTTGGTTCAGATTTGGAAGATTCTGGCTTAGATAGGGCTTATTCAAAGGAGGATTTCAACAATCCTTTTAAATTCAGCTTATTTCACAGTTCTGCCAAAGTTTGGGTACTGAAACCTTGGCAGATATTACACACAGTATCCCAAACAATACACACAGGAAAGATGTCATCTGAATTGGGCATCTTTCTTCCACAATCTCGACAATGTTTGAAGTCTGACATGCCCTTCTGCTTCTCTGCCATTTTTAAGTAATCTCACACACACACACTCTTAACAGAGAGAACGAAAAGAAGAAACCTACCAACAATGGTTGGAAGAAATACCTATAATATGAAGAGAAAAGAGGAAGATACCATTGGTATTGAAGAGATTACCTAAGAGGTAAAAGGAGAAAAGGGGAACAAGTTACCAATGATGGTAATGTAGAATACTGTCAGGTAAAAAGGGTAGAGAAAGATTATATACACACTCAAAGGGTACAACAGTGAGAAAAAAACTATCTAACAAATATAGATTAAGTTTTGACAGAATATAAAAGTATAAAGAGATAATAAAGGCACTTAGCTGGAGAGTACCGACTGACGCTTCTTGTTATCAGAGCGGCAAATGAGATCTGAGGTAATGGAGAGAGAGAGCCATTGTAGTGGAGACTTAGCTCGAGAGTTTTGGGCGGGCACGAGCTGTATAACAGCTGAGCCAGTTCTGAGGAGTTGGAACAGAGTACCACTCTTCCAGAATGAATGAAGATTGCCAACATCAGATGCAGTATTATAAGTAAAGATACTTGTAAACAGAGTTTTCTATGGGCACTAATTTGCATACAGTATTCATATAGACAAGCAAGATGTTTTGGTAGAACATTTTCTGGGTTCAGGCAGGATACTAAGGAAATCAGAAAATGTAGTTATATGTAAGTTAACTTACCATAACAGCAAATCTTCAGGATGTGTTCATGATAATTGCAAATTGCAATGTATGTTTTACCCAACGCATCTGTCTTTTTTCAAGTCAGAATTTCATCAGTTGTGCCTCAGCCACTATGAAGGTCAATGCTGGTCTCTTACTTTTATGACACTGAATGTTGTTAGGTATGACAGACTTCTATATAAGGCCACCACTGCAAAGAGTTTCTCAGTTCTTTGAGCCCCTTAAGAGACTCACAAGAATTTATGACTGTAACAAACTATTCCTTAACTAATGATAAATGTAATTGTAACAAAAAAAAAATAACTGTAAATGTACTACAAGAAAACAAAACTCTAGCCCATTCTCAAAGAAGAAGGAATGGTAGCTTTATCATTGCTATTACAGTGATAACTCCTTGAAAAAAGTACTGCTATGGCAAGTCCACTTACATCCAGATGTACTACCTTCTTTAGAAAGGCTCACAATGACAGTAAATCATAGTAGTTAGGTACATTCACAAGCAAAACTATGATACCCAATATAATATGACTGCTACAGGATCCCTTAAAGCACAGTCATGTCTAAACCTGTCCTACATGTGGAGTGTGCACTCAGTTTGCTGTGTATTGTGAAAATGTGGAGAACAGTATGCATCGCAGTATCAAAAATATATTCCTTAGATACATTCCTGAAATTTGTTGCTGATGTAGTTGCTACCCTAGAGGAACAAGCTCTCCCTGTGCCCTGAAGAGGTTTAATCAATTTATTACAGCAAAAGCCAAAAGAGTATGCCACGCCAACAGAAAGAGACTACCTATTGATCGTTTGACTTTCTTTCTCTTTTCTGAAAAGTACAAAACATTGAGTAATCCTGAAATAATTAAAACTTTTCATGCAGCATTCCAGCTGTCTGGGAACATCCAACAGATGTATAAAAGATGGATTTTGTTTTCAAACACATTCTGTCACTGTGGAATATCAAGTAAAGTGTTAACACATGACAGAATACAATTAAAAAACTTCTTCCAGAAGTAACAACCAGCAGGAGAGCCTTCTAGGAAAGATATTTAATCTTTGCTGACTCTACCATTTTTAACTAAGGTAAATGTATATTTTCCCATACTTTCCCATATGAATTTCAAATCCCAAGGAGGGGAGCTAGGTTTAAATGAAGGATTCCTTTAAGGAAGGCCTTGTCAAAAGAATATGTTGCTGTCTTTAAGAGATTGAAGAAATATGCACCTTAACTGATCAATAAGCTAAATTTGAATTAAATAAGCAATGGAAATACGCCAGAAGCTTTTGGATGGATCAGTGTAATGGCTACAACACTTGTGTCACAGTCCTGAAATAAATGTCTTCCACTTCTTGTAATACAATTCTCGTAATAAGCATTTTAGCATCTTTTAAAATATTTAGTATTTACTGAAAACAAAAACAAACAATAACAAAAAGGCAGCAGGAATCAAAATTCTATCCTTAATGTTGAAAGGTTCAGAGTTTTGAGGCTGGCATGTTGAACGTTGACCTTTTGTTATATTAGTCACACTCTGTGTTGCACTAATGACCAAAATGGAAAAGACATCAAGGTTCTGGCCAACAAGGAGATGTTAAAATCAGGCTGGTCCTGCCATGTTTTGCACTGAAAAGGATTTTTGATTTTTGGGATTGGAAGCAAAGGTGTAAAGGCATACATCAAATTTAGTTTCAATGAAAGGAGATGGCATCCATCTTTCAAAATATCTTGTGAGGCAACACTGAAATTAATATTTTCAGCTGATTGCTGTGATGAGCAGCAAATACAGCTACTTCTGGAGGGTTGTCCTGTGTAATTTAATAGAAAACTCAAATCCGGTACTCATTTATGAGACAAAGTCACTGCTCTGCTTAATGCATATGTTAGTTGCTTCTGTATCCTTGGAAAGTAGTGGTGTCAGTATACTTATTATAACAGCAGAACTTTAAGAAGTCAATATAACTGTAAACTGTAACATGTGTCTTATACCCACCTATTTGTTGTTAGCTCCTGGCTAGAAGTGTTAGTGGCTTTTTCCATCACTTGGGATTACAATTGTTCCTATGCTGAAATGCACTAAAGACGGTATGTCTGCGGCATCCATACATCACAATGGTTCAAGTTTTCTTTAGCTCATCAGCCAAATTTCCCCACAGTGAATAATGTGTGAAGTAAACAAACAGTCCGTCTTATGAAGTGACTATATAAAATGTATTGATTTGTATGTATAGTGTAAACAATAATGTTTACCAATATATTAACATTTTTGAAAAAAGAATGAAATAACTTTAAAACAACACATGTTTAGAGATAGAGCTAAATCATTTTAAACATATCCTAGAGCCCCTAAATTCAAATTAAATAACAGTATTTGGAAAATAAAACTTATGGTATATAGGAATCATGGCACTTCAAATATTTTGTATTAAGTAAAAAAAAAAAAAAAAACAAATAATAATAATGAATGTAGGTGAAGAGAGGCAGTAGAGCTTCTCTAACAGGGGTATCTGCAGTGACCAGCCAAATGTGGAATGCTTATAAAAGGACTAAACCATTATTATTAATATAAAAGGAGAAAATACTGAATATAATATTTGGAATGAGAGAAATTTTCATTAATAGCAACATAATAATGAAGTTAGTAGTAATTTATTAGGATGAATGTTAACTGCAAAATGGAAATGAAACTATTTATATATAAGCAGAAAATATATCTAACGTGAATGTATTCTTAAAGAAAAAAGTAATAAAAAACAGATTTCTGAAACTGTTTTTTTTTTACTAATTTAGTCATAAGAGCATGAATGATATAATAGCTATACTCTTTGACACAATAACAAGAGCATATAAACAATATGGCAATGCTTATATGAGGAGAAAAAAGAAAAGCAATACTGAATGAGTAATACAGTCAGGATTGTAGACCAGTATTAACACAGCAAAATGTTTGTTACAATATTTCTAACAATGCAGTGGCATCAAAAGCACTGTCAAGAAAGCTGTACAACATTCTCAATTTTTAACAACAGGGCAGCACTTGGATGGTAAGTTTACTCTTACAATGGCTTCTCTACAAGGATTTACTGTTATGATATGAATACTTACATGCAACTGTATTATGTTTTTCAGCAAAAGTTACTATAACAGTAAATCATAAAGATGTGGCTAGATTCCCAGGGAGTATCTTACTTCATTAGGGAACTAGTACAATTAAATAACACAGTAATGCCAGAACCATAAGTGGAATAAGGTCTAGTTAGCATTGTTGAATGCCTTTCTCATATATTAGCTCACTTGTATAGTACTGCTGGAGAGCAAGCACACATAACTGCAAAAATAATTACAAGCAAAGTCTCACTGCCTGGAAATATGCAAAACTTTCCTGCAACAAGACCATTATAGTTTGGAATGTATTAAGGACAAACTTTGGTACCTATGTCATCCATATAAACAATGAATACCAAACAGTGCTTGGCATTCAGAAACAATTAGCATACTGCATTACGTGAAACATAGGGGTGAGTGGCGATGCACAGAGTGGGGCATATTCAGAGACATATGCAGCATGATCACACTATCATGGAAAATGACAAGGTTAGAATCATATGCAAATGAATTTATAACAACAGGAAAGCGAATGACATTCTGAAAATGAAAACAATACTGGATGCAAATGAGGGTAACACAATGGCAGTATGGTTCATAAATGTTTAAAAATAGTGTGACAAGCCACTTAGAGCAGTGAGTTTGCATATTGACATTTCTAAATGAACACCAAGAGTGAAAGCCCACATTAAGATGCTATGAGTAGTATCCAAATTAGCTGGACAGCATTTGTTGTGAACCATTATCACAGCCAGTGTCTGCAATGGTTTATGTAGTTCATCACACTCGGCATCATATGGATCTGATAATGTCTAATCTACCATCATCTCCATGACAGAGACTTAAATGAACACTATTATATGTACACAGATACCATAAGAGAGCTAGCAAGCATGTACCGTCCTCATGTGAAATCCCATAGGATGTTTGGAATATCAATCCTTGTGGACACTAAGGTATGTATACCACTGACTATCTTGCTACAGGGATCTTCCAGTAGCCATCAGGGGACATGGTGGGTGTTCATCAGGTATCCGGTTAGTAAATACATCATCTCCTTGGCATCATGTTGCAATATGTGGAGTAGTATATGTGATTCCTATGAGCCACACATGACAGACACATCACTGTAAGGGCGTTCTATGACACAGCTCATTTCCCTGAGGTTCTGGGGCCCCTAACTTCACCCACACTACCATTAAGGCATTGTCTGGTCAGTATAGCCACTGGTATATCAACCAGAAGGGTTTCCACTCCATCAACTGCCAGGTGATGTGCAATGTTCAAGGTATTATTCACACTGTGTCTGTAGGTAACCTGTAGATCATGGCTAGTATATTATGCAAGTCAGCAATGTTGCAGACCCACAACATTGCTGAGTCTGTACTTGGACTTTTGAAGACCACCTTCAGTTGCCTAGATTCCTCTTGTGGTTCACTGCTGCATACACTGGAGGTCTACAGCAAAATATTTGTTGTCTGTTCAATGCTGCACAATGTGGCAGTTCATAAACAACTAAGGCATAGGACCACCAGAGGAGGAGGACTAGACAGACTACAGCCAGCAGCTGATGCAGTGTCATGTAAGGAGTCATCAGAGGAACTGTCTGCAGGAGAACCCATGGAAGTTTGAAGTAGGCATAATACGCTGCAGCACTGTCAAAGAGATGACATCTTGTCCAAAAGTATGGGCCAGAACAGAGGAAAAAAAGATTAAAACAGATGCATGCAATATTACACACAGGTTATGTTAAGTGTGTGTTTGGAATGCTGAAGGCCCACATCTGTTGCATAGATTCTTCAGTGCATTAATGGTCCATGTCATGCATTATACATTACCAAATCAATTTTAACAGAGCAGAGTGGGCAGGGTACAGTTATCATCATTTGCACAGGTTGTGTGAGCACAGTAACAGGGACCAGTAACAGCTACAACCGTGAAAAGGGGGAACAGACTAGGTTTATTACATGGCTGGGTGATTGGGAAGACATCTGCATCCAGAAGGGGACAGGTGGCAAGATGTTCTGGATACTTACACAGTACAGGTGCCACAGAACACAGCTCCAGTAGATAGTGAAGTGCTGCACTGGTGTTGATGTGACAGGAGTTGTGGGACTACATGTGGGGGTGAATGGCCATGGAGACAGTCCCTTCATGTAATGTCTCTGCCAGCATCAGCAACTGGCAGGGATGATGCAGAACTGCATGACAGTGTAAGCCTGACTGTGCAATGCAGAAAACTGCCATGAAGGTGCATCTGTGAGGGGATCCCCATTGTACCACACCAGGCTAGCCATCAGTAGTGAACAGTGAAGAAGTGGCACTACATAACCTCAAAGGAGCTGCCCAGTGAGGCATACCCACAGTGGAAACAGAGGAGGGGCAGCCATGGTTATGGTGACAGCAGCCATGTGGATTACAATTGCCAAGTAGCCATCCAATGACTAGAACAGGTGGATGTGCTTCCTGTCCCTCTAATCCACAGATGTATGCAGGTGTTGCAGGCCCTCACAGATGTTGTAACACATGCCTGCAGTACACTGTTCATCTTAATCATGATACTGGTGACATCTGCTGTTATTAGATAAATGACCTACATATCTGTTGATTCATGCCCAGTGTGAAACCTAGATCAAGCACTGAGCAGGAGCCATGGCAATGATACCAACCAACACATCACCACTTAATGCTAACATCATGCTCTCTGGACAAACCACCACCCATTGCTGTTGCATGAGCATATACCATGTGCTGGGCTGCCAGGCATGTCTTGTTCTTCCTTATGGAGTGGAGAGACAGGAACAGGTTCCACAGGCAGCACAGCTATGTCAGTGGATATGGTTGGTAGTGTGCCCTACACATTAACCATTGCATACAGGGGTACTGTGCTATCGGACTGTGCTACGAATTTCATCGTTAGGTTCACAGGTAGGTACTATGCTATTGGCCCTAGGGCCTATATAAGCATAGCCAAATGGTACCCTGGCTTTCGCCACCCAAGAAAATTATTTTCCTGTGCCCCTGTCCAGCAGAGCCACAGAAGTGATCACCGAGGTGAATTTCCTATCTCCCATTCAATCATCAATATTTTTCTTTAAGAGTCCTAATGAGGAGTTTTGTTTGATATAGATAGGTAATTTGTTCCAGAGTACAGGAAGTCTCTGGGACAGGAATCTATCCCTCCAGCATGTTCTGTTTATTGCAGTGACAAAGTTTAGGTCCCTAGAGCGTGTAGCTCGGGGGGATTGGGATTTCTTTAGGTGGAGCATGTCCAACAGCTCTGGGTTTCACATAGCTTTATATGTTAGGCAGAGATCGCCTCTGAGTAGGCGATATGCAATGGAGTACAGCTGGATTATTTTGAGATGGTCTGCATAGGGCATCTGTTTGAGGCCGGTAATCCTCTTTGTGAGGTATTTCTGCGGCCTTTCCAGTTGTTGTAGATGTCTTGTGAGGTACATACCAAAAGGGGTGTTGTACTCTATAACGGGTCTAATGAGTGATGAGTAGAGGGGAACAGTGACCTCTTTTTTCCTGGGTGAGAAACCTTTTGTGATGAGATGTGCCACGTAGAAGGATTTCCTGATGACTGTGGTGATGTGCTTATCAAAGGAGAGACTACTGTCCACCTGTGTCCTAAGGTCTCTTATCACGCTTTCGGTGTTAAGTTGACTACCGCCTATTTTGTAGTTCATGGGTACAGAGTTTCTACCAAAAGGGATGACAATGCACTTTTTGGCATTGAGCTTGAGGCCATGGCTTTGACACCAGGCATCTGTCTCAGTGAGGTCCTTTTGTAGCATGTCCACATCATTAGGAGTTTTGATTATGGCTCCTAGTTTGCAGTCATCTGTGAACTTTGTTAGCCAAAGACCTTCTGTGTTAACCTGTACTTCAGAGAAGTAGATACCAAACAGGAGAGGACCCAGGACTGAACCCTGTGGTACTCCACTTGTCACTGGTCTGAAGTTGGATTTAGAGTCTGCTACTTTCACAGTGTGGGTTCTGTCAGTGAGCCAGTTGGCAACCCATCTTGTGACATAGGGATTTATACCTAGTTTAGTGAGTTTATCTATAATTCCAGAGTGGGGGATGGTGTTGAAAGCCATGGCGAGATCTAGATAGGCTGTGTGAACCACTTTACTCTCATCTACGGCTTTGGTGATCACTTCAAAGAAGTCTATCAGGTTTAGGAGACATGATCTGCCTTTTACACACCCGAATTGGGTAGGGTCCAGAGTTTGGAGATTACCAGTGTCATTGTTTATAAATTCCATGATAATACGTTCCATAGCCTTGCGGATCAGGCTCGTCAGGCTAATGGGGCAGCAGTTCCCGGGGTCCATGGTGGCTCCCCCTTTGTGCAGTGAGATAACCGTTGCTGTGCGCCATTCAGTGGGCACAAAGCCTACGGTGAGGCTATGATTGAACATGGTACTTAGGTGGGGTGCCAGTTCGTTCTGTAATTTGTGTAAAACACAGCCTGGGATGTTGTCAGGTCCCATGGATGCTATGTTCTTGGCTTTGGAGAGTGTGTTTTTTACCTGTGCAGCCATGATTACAGGAACTTTGCATTCTTCCGGTATAGAGATGGGCCCTTTACGGGGTGAGAAAAGGGTAAAGTTAGCACTGAACCTATCTGCCAGGATGTTGGCAATATCAGTTGGTTCTGTATATTTAGTGCCATTGTGCACTCAGAGCAGATCTGAGTGTTGCCATTGAGATTCTTGACATAGCTGTAGAATGCTTTGTGGTTGTCTTTAGAATCAGTGGTGATTTTGTTTTTGTAACTAGCTTTGTAGGATTTTATGAGGGATCTCAGCTTCTTACTGAGGCTGACCAGGGAGTTCCTCCAGTCATGGGATTTTACTCTTTTTTGCAACAGTTTCTTTCTTCTGTTGTAGAGTTTGTTTATGGCAGGGGACCACCAGATTGGCTTCCTTTTTCTTGGAGGATAGCATCTTGGTTCTGTTAGGGATTGCACGATCCATGCACTTGTGTAAGCGCTTATAAAGTGCATTTGTATAGGATTCAGCAGTCGTACCTCTATTGTCCGTCAGCATGGGTGTCGTGAAGTTTGCCACTTCTGTCTTAAGAAGCATGAAGTTGGCTTTGGAGAAATTTTTCACGGTGGTTTCCCAAATGGGGGGTGGGGGTAGGATGTGGATGTCTAGGGTGATTAGCTTGTGGTCAGAACTGACCTCTGGTGTAGAACACCAGTCGCCCATGTTGATAATGACCAGGTCTAGGGTATTGCTGCCCCTGGTGGGGGTGTGAATAAGTTGATCCAAGGCGTTGGAATTTATGAATTCCAGAAAACTTTGAGCACAAGAGTTGGTACAGGAGTAGTTTTCCCAGTTAATGGTGGGGTAGTTGAAATCACCCATTATTAGGGTGTTAGGTTGCACCCTAATATTTTCCAGTGTATCAAGAAATGAGGAGTGTGAATCCTGGGGCATGGTGGGGGATCTGTAGCAAGCTACAATTTGGATTGCGGTCTTGCCCAGAGTTAGTTGCACTTGGATAATCTCAGATGCATTATGCTGAGCAACTAGCCTGGAGGTATGGATATCCTTAATGAATATGGACACGCCTCCATCTTTAGTGTTTTGGTCCAGGTTAGGTGGCCAAAAGGGGTTCATATTAGAAGAACAAAAACCCTAAACCGTGAACGCTCACATGAGCGAAAATGCAGGGAATCGAAAGTGGGATTGCGAGGTCGTGTTACAGTGAGAAGTGTGATATTTGCCCTTTTCTCACTGTAGTACGACCTCGGAGTTAGAATATATAGTTAGCGGGGGGTGTGGGGGGCACAGCCCCCCACAATAGCAACTTCGATTACTGGCATTTTCGCTCATGTGAGCGTTCGCGGTTTAGGGTTTTCGTTCTTCTAATATGAACCTGGCCAAAAGGTTTGGTATGAAATATAGCCTGGTAATGCAGGGGTGCTCTCTGGAGCCTTGAACCAGGTCTCTGTCACTGCATAGATGTCGATGTTCTCCATTTTAAGGAGTGTCTCGAGTGAGTGCATTTTGAGGTTTAGGCTTCTAGCATTGAGTAACATTACCCTCAGATTTTGCTTCCTTGTACCCGTTACAGTGGTGAATTTGTCATTTGAACCTTGCCTAAAAAAGGCACTATAGGGGCGGCAAGAACCTTAGCCAGTATCTGGAATCCTAAGGGCGAAGGGTGCAGGCCATCTCTGGCAAAGCATCATGGTTTGTCGATCATGTCATCCCAGGCAGACAGATACTGGATCCCCTTAGAATGACACCAGAAGCTTAGCCAATTGTTGAACTTAATCATTTTGTCCTTGTACTGTGGTATCATTATGGTAATGGCAGGATGCTACTCAGGGCTAGGGTCATACCTGCCTGGGCTACAAGATCGGACAGCTCCTCCATGTCTCTTTTCATGTAGTCCAGGTAGGTACGTCTCAGGTCATTCACACCTACATGGACAATGACAAGAGTGATATCTGTACTTGTTGTGGAGTGACCTGAGTGCATGTATTATGTGGTGGATCCTGGCACCCGACAGGCAGCTGACAGTAACTTTCTCCTTGTTTAGCCTGGTGAGTGAACATCAGTGTGCCTGACTATGGAGTCACCTATGACTAGAGTGTTGGGTACGTTGTTATGCCTCATGGGCTGTGGTTGAGTGGCACACTGAGTTTGTGGGCTATGTGTCATTTGGGTTGTGTTGGGGGGGGGTGGAGGTTGCTTGCGTTTCTGCTTTGGAGGTCCTTGTTGCTTGGGTAGATTTTTATTGAGAGCCTCCGCAAATGTAGGTGTGTGTTTTGTGTTTCTATGTGTATGTTTTGGTGGTGTAGGTTTTGAGGGACTATGTGATGAGTGTGGTATGGTGCAAGTGTTTACCTTCTCCTCTTGACTGTCTAGTCCAGTCTTGGGTGAAGAGAGCTTTGCTTCCAGTTTGGCTATATAAGTGCATCTCTCACAGGTTGTAGTGTTGGGTGGTAGGAGGAGAGGGTTGTCTGTGTACATGAGGCATATTGCTGCATTGCCCCAAGATGCCCAGATTCATCAGGTAGACAGGAGAAAACACCGGGAGCTGACCCTTAGACATGCCTGGATAGTTGCTTATTTATTAAGTACTAAAAACTATTTTCCTCTAGACAAGTGAGGAAAGTTGAGTGCTGTAGAAATTTGTAGCTTATTTAGTGCTTACAATGAGTTCTGAACAAGTGCTGAGTTCAAAGAAACAGATTTGAGTGCTGAAACTAAAAAAACTGGCTAGTTCTAAGAAACAAAAGTAAGCTAGAAGGCTTCCCTCCAACACAGAAAGGCTTGGGGGCTCAAAAGCTTACAAACAGTCCTGGATACAGCAAATCTGTATCTGGACTAGACGACTTACAGGAAAGGCAGGAATCAAGCTTAGAAATTTTTTTTTTTTTTTTGTTAAGTGGAAAGGGGAAAGGAGGAGCAGAAACTAAGTGGGTTGGCCTTCTCAAATGTTCTCCCTGGATTATTTAGAATGAGGTAATGACACTAGAGTGGGAGGAGTGTCCCAGATCAAATTTACAGTAGGGGCAGGCAACTGCAAAGCCACCAAGTATAAAAACAGGATACCAATAGGGACGGAGGGTATGGAACAAACATTAGAACAAACAAACCCAACCAGATGCTTAACAATTGTAGAAAATTTCTAGTTAATACCTCACACACACAGTTAGACTCCGTTGTAGCACCTACATCAATCATGTCCTGTTCCATTAAGTCTGGCCCCATGACTCTTGCACCTGGGAAGACAGACTGATGAACACCACAGTGTATATAACAGATGACATATAACACAATCTCACACCCCAGTGCTGCAGCAGAATTGCAGGAAACAGATCATACAAAAAATGACAACAAAAGTATCTTGTGGTATATGCTTCCATGCTTACAAATCAAATTTAGAGAGATATGGTGATGTTTACCATCAGAAAGCTTATTCCAGTGGTTCATCACCACACCTTGCAAGTGCCTTAAGGTAACAACATCTTGGTGCATTTTCGACAGAGATGCAAGATGCTGTGAGAAGTCCAGTCCCCACATTCAGGCTTCCACTACGTATCACTGTCCTCTCACTGTCTGCAGGACATAAAGAAAGCCTCTACTCCTCTGGGTCACTGAGGGTAGTCTGTAATGCAGGAATTCCAACACTGGGGCAATTTTCTCCCACAGATTCATAGGTATTTACTTATTGATCTCTAAAGATCTTAAAAAGCTCAGCCTTACACACCCTTGGTAGTTTTTTTTAACCTATATAGCTTGTGCATGAAAAACCCAGAGGTGGCAGAACAGAAAAGTTAGAACATTTATTCGTTGTCCGTATGATTAACAGTTGTGGCACTATGAGTTTAAAGAGAAAAGATGGCAGTATTGCAAATTTTTAGTGTTAGAAACTGGACAACAGCTTAGTACAATTATAAGAAAAAATGGAGTTCTGACTGAAGATATATGAAGAAAAAATAAATAGTCAAATACTGTAAGCACTATGGAGACCAAATTAAACTAGTGTTAAAGCAGGACATAATACACTTAAGGCATCAATGAGAATTGAAGACAGTTGCTAACTATGCTAACTTTAAATGGGACTCTTAATAACCTAACAGTAATTGAAGGAATATAGGTGCAAGCCACGCTTTGGTCTGCAAGCCACACTTTGGTCTTCACAGGGGCTGAGGCAGCGCTAGTAACATTTCTAGCCAGGATATAAGTTAGCTGTAGTTGTTAAACCCAAATGTTGTGACTTACTTTTAAAGTTATGATGAACTGTCCATGCCATATTGTTAAAGAAGAAAATCATCTCCCAAGCAGCAGCTGAAAGAATTGGATTACATTCTGTATAATAAAGGAGAACTCATGGCTGCTTTAGCCAACAGTAAATCACAAAAGCTAACTGCCTTCAACAGACAGACGTTAGTGCAATTAGATGAACCTTTTCCTTTACCAATTTTAGAACTCAAAGGGAAAAATATAGTGCTTTTTTATGCAAAGTCAGTTTTCAAAAGCTTAGAACTTAACAAAACAGAATTTGGATAACAAAAAAGTATTTCTGCTCAGTGTTAGGAGCCTCAACAAAAAACTGAACTCCCTAGAAACATTGCTTACCTTGAAATACATTGTTATAGCGATGTGGTTCAAAACCATTGACAACACCCCATCAGTGCAGGGTTTCAACACCTACCATACCCACTGCACTAGATGAAGGTATTAAAGGAGATGGTGCCTCTATATTTGTAAAACAAAATATCACCTCCTGGCTTGTGAGACAGGATAATGACCTGGACCTTCACCACATCCAGCTTACCATTAACAAAAGTACAGTTGTGTAAAATTTTAAAATAAGAGTACCATGTCCTTCCTTTCACTGCTGTAGTATTCATTACACTATGGATCCTCTGCCAAGGGTAGCCCGACTTTCGTCCACTATACCAAAGCTTTAGGATTACTAGCACATTGTATGTCACATACATGTTCCCTGTTTAGAGCATAGTGCATAAAGGTGACATATGGACATACCTTCCTCAGAACTGAAAAGCCTCAGGAGGAACAACAGTCCAAGGAGTAAAACAGGAACATGTGCATTCAGAAAAAAAAAGAAAAAGGGGGAGGGGGGAGTGAATACTGCAACAATGAAGGGAAGGACATCTACTGTTATGGTAAGATTTTACACAATTGTACTATGTCCTTCTATATCACTGTTGCAGCATTCCTTACACTAGAGAGAGTACAAAAGATCAAGAGGAAGCTTGGGAGGGGGAAGGTCCAGCAGAGACCTCAATAAAGCCATGCAAGATAGCTCAGGTAAATCTGGCTCTAGCTCTGGAAACCATATCCAGCTTATAATGTTTGGTAAAAGTATGCACACACATCTAAGTAGCTGCTATAAGGATAGAGATGATATCCAATCCTTTGAAAAAAGCACCAGAAGAAGCCACAGCCCTGGTAGAATGAGCCTTAACAGAAAAATAAAGGCTTTTCCCAACAATAGGAAATGGCCTTAGAGATCCAGGAAGAAATAGTTTGCTTAGAAATAGCCAAACCTAGAAGCCTAGGATGAAAAGAAACAAAAAGTTGCTCACACTTATGAATGGCTTTAGTTTTATCTAAATAATATTGGAGTTGTCTATGCAGCCTTCTCACTAGCAGACTGCAGAGAAAGGAAAAAAGTGGGCAAATGAACAAACTGATTAAGAGGCAATTCATTAACCACTTTGGCCATAAAAGAAGGATTAGTATGAAGAGACACCCTACCCTATGAAAAAACAAAAAAGGAGGTACAGCCATAAAGCCCTGAAGCTCAGACACCCTTCTAGCTAAAAGTAAGGGCCAAAAGAAAAACGGGCTTTCAAGTACAATTTTCAAGAAGCTGAAGCTGCAGATTCAAAAGGGGCCAGAGTTAATTTTTCAAGAACAAAATTAGGACCCAGAGAAGAAGGAATAGACTTCCTAGGAGCCCTAATGTGAAGGATGCCTTTAAGAAATTGTTTGATTTCAAACCTAGAAGCCAAAGGAGGAGTCAAAGGCAGACGAGCAGAAATAGCTAAAAGATGAGCTTTAACGGTAGAGTAAGCCAACCCAGCATGGAGCAATTCACACAGATAAGAAAGGACCAGAGGAACCTCCACAGAAAATGAATCCTAGTTACGAGCAAAGCACCAGACAGAAAACCTCTTCCATTTGGACAAATAAGATTTCTAGGTAGTGGGTTTCCTGGCCTCCTACAAAACCCAGAGCATGTCCTCAGAAAAAAATGCACCTAAAAGGGATCAAAACTCTACCACCTACAGTGTCAGTCAAACAGTAGACAAGTGAGGATGGATGAGAGACCCCTTGTCTTGTGTAAGTCCACCCTGTGAGGTATTGTGTGGTGACTGCCCTTGGCTAGATGCAGAAGAAGAGGGAACCAGTGCTGTCTGGCCTAAAAGGAGTCACAATGATTTTGGACGAGTCCTGTTCTACTTGAACAGGACCCTTGGTATTAGAGAAAGGGGAAAGAAGGCATAAAGACACATCCCCTTCCAAGAGAAAGAGATGGCATCTACCTTCCATGCCAGAGGGCTTGGGACTCTGCTGCAAAAGAGAGGACGTTGTCTGTTCAGTGGAGAAACAAAAAGATCTAAACATGGAGTACCCCACTGGTGGACAATGTCTAGAAATACATCTCTGTGAAGCATCCACTCGTGAATGTGCATTATGGACATGCCCAAACAGTCTGTCAAAAGGTTCTGTTCTGAAGCAATATAAACAACCTGAAGACTCACCTGATACTGGACAGCCGGATCCCAAACCAAAAGACCTAGTCTGCATAGGAGGTAAGACTGTGTCCCTCTTTGCTTGTTGATGTACCACATCACTATTTTATCTGTAAAGAAATTGAGAGGCCCTGGAAGAAACAGAAAATGAAAAGCCTGAAGAGCAAGAGGAGTGCTCTCATCTCCTTGATAATGATATGGTCTGCCCTCTGATGAACTGACCAATGGCCCTGAACCTTCAGAGTTCCAAAAGAAGCCCCCCAACCTACGTCCAAGGCATCTGAAAATAAATCCTGAGAGGGGGCTGAAAAGAAAACCCTGGGTTGACAGACAATTGATGAATCCATACTGAAGCTCCAGCTTGAGGCATGGAAGAAGAGGAACTAGAAAGTACAAAAGATGAGAATGTTGAAGCCAGACTATGTTTAAGAACTACTGAAGCTTTCTCATATGAAGTCTGGCTGGAGGAAGCATAGGATGGGAATAATGGATGCCATGTAACCCAAGGCCCTTAGATACTCCCTGGCCAAAACTAAGATCAGATGGAGAAGGGATTGAAAAACTCAGAGCCTTGGGAAGTGGCAGATATGTCAGCATAGGGCTGGTCTGGAGCCTGCAATAAAAAAAACACGATCCTGAGAAGGAGTCAGGAAGGATTTTTGGAAATTGACTGAAAACCCTAGGCTTTGCAAGAGGTGCTGAAGTAGAGTTCCCAGACAGGACACCTGAATGGGAACGTCAGCCAGGTAGAATTCCCCTCATCCTGCAAAATGCAATCACAGGACCAAGACATTTGGTGAAGACCCTTGGGGCAATAGACAGGCTAAAAGGCAAAGCAAAGAACTGAAAATGAAAGGAAGAAACAGAGAAGCACAAAAACTTCCTGAAATGGGGATGCATAGGGATGTGAAGATAGACATCCTTGAGATCCAGAGAGACTAGGAAAGCTTGAGGAGGAAGAAGAAGAAAAAACAGGGTCTGGAAAGACAACATTTGAAAGGAAGGAACCTTCAGAAAGCTGTTAAGCTGGGAAAGACCCAGGATAAGTCTCCAGGTGCCTTCTTTCCAGGGGCCAAAAACATCCATGGAATAAAATCCCTTTGAGGAACAAAAACTGTTTGGTTAGTAACTTCGGACAAAAGACTGAAGCACATCTGGAAAAAAGGGCAGCTGTTCCTGGGGAGGTTGAGGAATGCCCAAAAAAGGAGGAAGCGATTTCAACACAATGAAATATTCTGATGAATGATGGACAGAACCCAAGAATCCTGAGTGATTCTTAACCAATTCTGAAGAGAAAGGGAAAGATGAAGAGATAAGGGAACCTGACTTAGGAGATAGAGAAGAAAGTAGTCAGACAAAACCTGGGTTGTCAGGAAAAGGAGGCTTCGGAGTAGTAGGAGTTTGAGTAGACTTGGCAGGCGGAGCTCTACTACAGCCTTTTCTATCCTTAGGAGGGTGAGATTGCCTACCAATGAATACAGGCTCAGAAGGATAATTCCTCAGAAATTCGGGAACAGGGGAAACAAAAATGTGTTTCATTGGGTCACCTTCATTTGACCTAAAGTTCATTTGCCCAACAGAAATTTCAGGCAGCCCAATTGTCTGACAGTTCATTTGCCCAACAGTTCATTTGCCTGACAATTAGAAAAAGGCAAATAAAAGGTATATGTCCTTTTCCCCACAGTAGTGCGATCCTGGAGTTAGAATATATAGTTGGGGGTGTGGGGGGCACAGTTCCCCACATTGGGGGTGTGTGGTTTTATATTGTCCACTTTGATGTTTTATTGTTCACTAAAACCAAAGCAGGTGGTGGGCTGTGCCCCAGACACCCCCTAACTCCCCCTAACTATATATTCTAACTCCAGGATCGCACTACTGTAGGGAAAAGGACATATACCTTTTATTTGCCTTTTTCTAATTGTCAGGAAAATGAGCTGCCTGAAGTTTCTGTCAGGCAAATGAACTGTCAGGCAAATTAAGGTGATCCGTTTCACTTCCTGCATGGCCTTAACCTTCTCCTGAAGAGACTTAAAATGCTCAGCAGCTGCAGAACCAAAGAGATTTTTATTGTCAAGAGGAGCATCCATCAATTTGGCCTTAATATCATCAGGCAAAGTCTGAAGGCAAAGCCAGAAATAACACCTTAACACAGAACCAAAAGCAAAAGCTCTAGAAGAGGCATCAGCTCAGCTACATCATAACTACATTTAATGGAATGATGGGCGACTTGAGAAGAGGAACCCAACAAAGAGAGGGCAGAAACCTTCCTCTCGGAATCTGGAAGGCCTGAAATAACTTGAAAAGTTTGAAAGAGAAGGGCTAAAACATACTTTGTCATATGGGTCTGGTAATTCACAGCCTGAAAGACCAGGGTAGCAGAAGTGCACACCTTTTGGTGCACTCTTTCCATGTCTCTACTGTCCTTGCCAGAGGGAAGCAATTTAGTAGCAGACAAAAGCTTGGAAGGCTTAACAAAAGAAACAGAAATAACACATGGGTCAGCAGAGGGACACTTGTAAAGAAATTTACAATCATCAGATACCTTATGAAACCTATTATTTTTTTAGGAGCAGAGAGCTGAGAAGCTGCTGAAAATGTGTCCCAAAAAACAGCAAGAACAAGAGGAACAGCAGAGAGCTTAGAAGACTCCATTTGGAGGAGTTCATAATACCTCTTCCGAACATCAGAAACATGGGTGCAGTCCCAATTAAAAAATTCCATCATATGAGATACAGTATCCCCAAAGAAAATCTCCTCAAAGGAAGAATCTGGACTAATACAGTCCTCCTCCTCAGAACCATAATCAGATGGCGAAGGAATCTGGGAGGAACAGGCCAAAGA